>NC_047089.1:88979688-89072188 GCF_902459505.1 Geotrypetes seraphini | reverse complement strand
TTTGGGGTGGTGATTTTTGAATTTTTAAATAAACAAAACCATACACTGCATGAGATCACTGAGCAGTTGGCACTTTTGAGTTTTTAAAATGAGCAGCCTGGGAAACTCAAATGAAAGGTTACAGCAAGCAGAGGTTTCCTTGTCCTAAGTAGAAGTACAGTGGTGCCTCGCACAGCGAACGCCTCGCACAGCGAACGCTGCGCACAACGAACTTTATGTCGTGATCCGTATAACGTACTTCGTTTCACACAACGAAGTCGCCCGAGCTGCATACTTCCGGGGTTCCTGCGGGGTTGGATCGCAGCGGGGTTGGTCGAGCCGCGAGGGTAGTCTCCTTCTCCTTACCTGCCCTGTCGCAGCCGCACACAGCCGAACGGAAATCTTCCCGATGTCAGCGCTGACGTCGGAGGGAGGGCTTAAGCAAAGCCCTCCCTTCCTCCGACGTCAGCGCTGACATCAGGAAGACTTCCGGTCGGCTGTGTGCGGCTGCGGCAGGGCAGGTAGGAAGAAGGCAATGGCGAACGAAAGAGGGGGGAGGGGGCGGTCCGCCCCGAAGAATGTGCACAGATGGTCAGGTCCCCCGATCGACCGACAACAGGCCCGGCCGACAAACCTCCCTGCCCTGTAGCCGCGAATCTAAATTACCTCTTACAGCAGCTTCAATAATCCAGCTGCTGTAAGAAGGTAATTTAGATTCGCGGCTACAGGACAGGGAGATTTGTCCGACCGGGCCTGTTCTGTTGTCGGTCGGGTGCAAAAGCGCCACAAAGGTGGAGGCAGGGAGGGAGGAAAGGTGGAGTGGAGAAAGCACATGTTGGAGCAGGGGATGAGAGGGAGGGAGAGAAGGGGAAATATTGGACAAGGGCAGAAGGGATGCTAAATCATAGGGTGACAGGCAGAGAGAACAACAGGAAAAAGAGTGGAAGCAATCTTGAACCCTGAGGGTGAGGGCAGAGAGAGGTGGTGAGATGATTGATCATGGGGAGAGGGACAAAAGGGAATAGAGATGGGATAGGAAGATAGTGGAAGTAAAAGGACAGGGAGATGTATGTTTTTAGATGTATCTAAATAAAAATAATAACAAAAAATTTATCTTTTTTATGTCATCTTAGCATATTTTATGCTGCAGAACGAATTATTTTTTTTTACATGTATTCCTATGGGAAAACGCGTTTCACATAACGAACGTTTCACATAACAAACTTGCTCCTGGAACCAATTAAGTTCGTTGTGTGAGGCACCACTGTATATATATATATATATATATATATATATATATATATATATATATATATATATATATATATATATATATATATATATATATATATATGAAAAGTTAGAGGTGTGACCTTAAAAAACATGTATGGTGTAAACATTTATGTTTCATTTCCGTGTCTGCTAATACTCATTAAGACATGCTCAAATGAAACAGCACATACACCTACTAAAACACAATTAATTTTTACCTTCTGCACACCCCTTATATACAGGTTATGAAGGATTGATTTTTATTTGATTAACCACCTCTCAAAGATCTAATATTCTTTTCTGGATGTGTGTGATGCCAATAAAAATAAATGGTAATGAAGAAAGGTAGTTTCAGCTATTACATTAAATCAAAAGGAAATTGTATGTCATTACATTGACTGGTGGACATAATGTAGCTAAGTCAGTGCTTCTCAGCCAGGTCCTCATGGTTCACTTAGCCAGTCAGGTTTTCAAAAAAATTAATGTGTATGAGAGATTTGCCTAGCAAGGTGGCAGGGCATGCAAATGTCTCTCATGTATATCCATTGTGGGTATCCCAAAACCTGACTTACAGGGTATGCCCTAAAGACTAGGTTTAACACTACTGAATTAAGGCAATAAGCCACTTCATGACTGGACTAAACTGATCACCTTATTTGTAAAGGAGGTCTCTCAATTTTAGGTTGGGGGGGGCAGATGTCATCTTCCTCTGGAATGAGAGCCATTAGGCAAATGGTTCAACAAGCCAAGGGGAAGGGAGCGAGTAAAAATCTATTGGTTATGTACTATGTCTTTCTCTTGAGGTGGCCGTCTTATCTTAGAGCCTGTCTGATCAAAGTTGCTGAGAACTGATGCCTTACCTTGATCCAAGATGGCGTTGAGGACAGACACCTGATAAGGAGCTCTCTCTCCTAGCGCTGTTTGCTATCGACCCTCTTCCCCTTTACCTCTTTGGCCGTGCGCTGCCCAACCTCACTGCCTTGTGGACTGGCTGTTGCAGCCAGAGCTTTGGTTTTTTTTTACTGCCGGGAGAGGTCATGCGCCGTTGGACCACGCATGTGACTGATACCCGTGCTGACATGGGGAAGAGGAAGGGAGCCTCCCAGCCAACTCTCCTGTGAACCGGGATCTCTAAAAACCTAATTCAGACGATGCTGGAGGTGGGAATCTTACGCCAGGCGAGGGAGATGCCCCCGACTTTGGGAGAAATGCCAAACTCTGTGATGATCGGGTTGCTCTTAGCCCAATCCAGGGGTGGGCTCCTCTCCAACCCGGAAGAGTGAGCCCTGAAGAGAAAGTGGCAACTCAGTTCACCCGGGAAGAGGTGCAACTGTTGAGCCCTGGAGGCGAAGTTTTGGAGGAAGGAGTCCCTGTTGGAGCCCAGACATTGGCATTCAATTCAGAGGCTAGTAAGAATTCACCTCATGTAAGTAACAACGAATGTTTTGAAGAGTTAATTAAGCCTGCAGTGGTAATCTTGGAGGAACTGTGGAAAGCTATAGTAATCTCAATCTTAAAAAGGCAGCGATTGTGCCTCTATCAGGTTATGTCCATGGGAAAATGTTAAAAGAGCAAAGTTAGAATATAAAGAGACATGAAGAACAGATTAATCAAATAAAAACTTTAGAAACAGAGATTGTTAAAGAAAGATCTATTATTCAGAAAAAAATGGAATATATGGAAAATTAGCAGAGAAGAAATAATTTGAGGCTGTTAAATTTTCCTAAATCTTCAATAATATCGGCAGAAGAAATGGTTCGGAAATATCTGAAGGAAACTTTGTTAATACCACAGTAAAGTTTGCCACCTATAATTTGGGCCAAGTATATATCCTTGGGGAAGAAACAGGATTGTTCAACCCCTATTGAAGTAGTAGGAATGGGAAAAGGTGGAATGAATTTGACAAACTTCTTGGAGAACTCACTAGAAGTAATAACTGAAAGATCTACTCTCATACTGACATTCGCATTAGCATTTGATAGAGGTTTAATTTTTCAAACTTACTTTAGACATATGAATGATATATTTCTCAGTTTGACAATTCAAATCTTTCCAGATATATCTCAAGTGACACAGAAGAGGAGAAAATACTTTCTACTTTATAGACCCAGGGTTCAAGCACTGGGTGCATCTTTTGTTTTGAAATTTCTCGCAAAATGCTGGCATAAAAATACCAAAAGTTTCCAGACTGCACTATCCCTTATATTGGTGATGTCACTGGAAAAAGTTCAATTTCTCTATCTCGATCTCCATTCATTTGGACTGGTTTAGAAGGATAAAGAAATATTTTCTAGAATATAGTTCTTATACTTATCACTGGCACATAATTTAAGATTTAATTTATTTTTGAAAGTAGCAAAAATTAGCACTTATTTGAATTGCTAGCACTTATATACAGAAGCTATGGAGATGCTACTCTATTCCAAAACATGTAATTTTATAAGAACATAATAGCAGCCTTATTGGGTCAGATAAATGGTCCATCTAGTCCAGTATCCCGTCTTCATGGCGGCCAATACAAGTCACAAGTACCTTGCAAAAGTTCAAATAGTAGCAGCATTCCAGCATGCCTCAACAGGAATTTGTCCAAACCTCTTTTAAAACCAGCTACATTAACTGCTCTTACCACATCCTCTGGCAACGCGTTCAAGAGCATAACTATTCTGAGTGAAAAAATATTTCCTCCTATTGGTTTGAAAAGTATGACTCTAACTTCATCAAGTGTCCCCTAGTCTTTGCAATTTAGCGCGCGTTATTACGCTTAAGGCCCTAACACACCTTAGTAAAAGGAGCCCTTAGTATCAAGAACCTTATACTATTCAACCGTTCCCTGGACCGAACCCTGTTATCTTTCTTCTCACCCCCCTTCTCAACCACGTGGACATGTAAAAAACTGCAGGAAGGTGAAGTAGTGAAGCAAAGTTTGGAAATTTACCAAGCCAGTGAAAGACTGGGTTTAGTTCACTTCCTATCCCCTGGAGGATGGAGTATTATACTGTATATGTATTTGTTTTCTTAGGTACCACCCGCAAGTCTGAAAGAATAACTATAGGATTTGAACCTGGCTTCCTTGATTCTCAGCCCTCTGGTGATATGAAGCACCCGAAAATCTAATTTTTTTAAATCATTTCCCATGTTTACAGAAATTCTCACTAAAATTTTTTCATTAAGGGAGCAATATCGTTTGAAGGACATCCAAATGTTTTGGGGTTTTCATATCGTTTTGGACAGAAAATAACATGAGAAATGTTGACACTTTAAAAAAAAAAACCATCTTAATTTTCAATTCAAGAACAGTGCAATGAAATATACATACAATTAACTTCATAAACAGCACTTACAATCAAGCAAAGAATATTACAAATTATTTTCCCCCACCCTAATTCAAGAACAGAAACAAAGTGCATTAAATTATACATACATATACAATCAGAAAACAGCACTTACATTTGATCAATGAATACAACAAAACATATTACTCCCCCTCTCCCCCCCCCGGCCCCCGGGAGGGGCAAATCAAATAGAAAATAAAGGCATAATTCAACTAATCAAAATTAACAAAATTCGTCAATGGACCCCATATTAATTTAGCTTATTATGATACGATATTTCTGAGTTCTTTTTTTCATATTTATAACATAAACATAAAGATCCTCACCAAAAGGAAAAATTAAGTCTGACAATTTTTCCAGTTTTTAAGTAATCATCTGTATGGCTATCCCAGTCATAATGAAAAAGAGTCTTTCTAATGGAGATTTAGTCATTAATAATGTCCCACAGATTACCATCTCATAGGATAATGGAATTGAAGATTCTAGTATCAAATTAATTTGTCCCCATATTGATTTCCAAAAGTTGAGTATCAAGGGACAATAGAACAACAAATGATCCAGTGTCCCTATTTCAAGTTGACAGTGCCAGCATCTATCAGACTTTGAACTGTCCAACTTTTGTAAACGAACTGGGGTCCAAAAAGCTCTATGTAACAGAAAAAAACCAAGTTTGTCTCATAGATGCTGACGCTGTACATCTCATCCTCCAAGTCCAAATCCACGGTTATTGAGTAGCAGAAATCTGCTGCTTAATCTCAATGCTTCAAATGTATTTTAGACTAGTTTTAGGTTTTTTATTCAGATATTAATTTATACCACTTGGCCTAATGCCCTAGCATATCTGTCTGGAAACGTAGGCTCGGCAAGCTATGTGTTTTGGATCAGCAGTCTAGTCCTGGCCAAGTGTTCGAACTTTTGAAACTGCACCATGGCATTTTGTGGAGAAAACCCTTCGACTTTGGCTGGTCAAAAGTCTTTGTCTCTGGCTGAACATGTCCACCACACTGGACAAAAGTCATTGTCTTAAAGAGACTTCACCAACAGGAGAGTCAGGTCTCTATTGCAAAACATTACAGCATTCTTCCTAGCCAGATTTCTCAGATTCACAAAAAAAGCAAGCCATATTGAAAGAGTGGCAAAACAACAGCAATCCTACCAGGAAACAGAAAAGAATTGGGAAGGTTGGAGATGTTGAACAGGCGTTGCTACGATGGTTTACTGAAGCTAGAAGTCGTCAACTGCCAATCAGTGGGCCTCTGCTGATGGAGAAAGCAGCACAGCTATCCAAAGAACTGGGCATAGAAGACTTCAAAGCAACAAATGGATGGCTTGAGGTGGAAAGTTTGTAACGGCATAAAATTTAAGAAGCAGCATGGCGAAAAACAAGACACGGATGAGTTTGGTGCAGAAAGATGGGTCATGGAAGTATTGCCATTGGTCATTGGTGGATATGAACCATGCAACATTTTCAACGCTGATGAGACGGGCCTGTACTGGCTTGCCATCCTTGATGGAACATTGGCTTTCAAACACAGCAAAACTGTTGGCTTCAAGGAGCCAAAGGAACGATTGACATTGCTACTCAGTTGCAATATTGTCAGTAGTGAAAAGCTTGAGCCACTGGTGATTGGAAAGAATTGAAATCCTTGGTACTTCAAAAACATTAAAAGCCTGCCTGTCAAATAAGAAAGCAACAAAAACACATGGATAACGGCAATACTGTGGATTGAATGGTTGCAGAAGCTTGACAATCTGATGAGAAGGTGTAGCATAGTAAATGACGGCAGATAAAGACCTGAGTGGTCCATCCAGTCTGCCCAACCATACATGCTCCATAAATTAATTTAGTTTAATGGTCCTTTTTCTAGGAGACGCATTGTAATGCTGTGTGATAACTGTGCAACACACAGCAATGATGTATGACTAACCAACATCAAACTCATGTTTCTGCCACCAAACATGACCTCTTTGATCCAACCGATGGACCAGGGGATAATCGCCAACTTCAAACGTCACTACAAGTAGCTCGTCCTAAGATATGTGATGGCAGTGATTGTTGCAAAGAACAGAATCCAGCCCCTGAGCTGCTGAGCTCGTGAGAAAAATGATGGTGCTCGACTCTCTTCACATGGTACGGGAGGCATGGAGTTGAGTCTCATCATCAACGATTTCAAATTTCTATCGATGGGCAAGCTTCATTCACGCATCTGATGAGACAACTGAAGCTGACACTTTATCCATTGAACTCCCAGTTGGACTCTTGCTACAAGAGTTTGAGCTGTATGTCACCATTGACAATGATGTGCCCACATTATCTGACATCACTAATTCTGATATCTGTACAGTCATAAAGGACACTGCAGACAACCAAGAGTCTGATGAGGACAGGAGATACTGCTGCTGTCATCACAACTAATGAACCACCTACAGAGATTGTTTCCTTCTCAGATGCGCTATTGTTATCTGGAGATAAATGGATATCATGACTATGGCCAGTTTTATAACATCAGTAGTCAGATACACAGCCTGAATCGTGCAATCTGCGTGCAGGAAACAATGATTAATTTTTTCAGTAGAATGTTGGTTTAAAAAAAAGATTTACAGTGTTTTGCATTAGATGGAACAGTGCTGATTCTAAAACTGAACTGTATAAAATTGTTTTGTGGTTTTTTTGGTTTTTTTTAAAATAATATTTTTATTGAGAATGGCAAACGGCTCATACAAAAATGTACACTCATCAAAAAAACAATACAGAAAGAACGAATACAACAAAGATGAAAGAACATGAAGGATATTACATTACATTACATTAGTGGTTTCTATTCCGCCTGTGCCTTGCGGTTCTAAGTGGATTACATTAGAAGATATCTGGACATATCCAGGGGAATTACATGACAAAGAGGAAAGAATCTCACCCCATGGGAGAGTATAGTCCCTGCGAAGGCAAGTCAGAGTCCATCAGAAGGAAAAAAAAACCCAGCAGGTCACCTCTGCCTCATTAGGGTAAGACGGGGTTTTTTAAAAATTGCATTTGACTACAGCGTACTGTGATTTTTCAAGACTAAAAAGTGGTACTCCAATTAAGTGCACACTCCACTTAAGTGCACGTGGCGGTCCGGTCCAGAGGCCTTGCACTTAAGCGGAGTCAACTATATTCAGCCACTATACAGATTGGGCTTCTATGCTCCCTTTTTGTAGTTTTACAATCACATTTAAAGTAGTTATATATAGGTACTTCAAGCATTTTCCCTCTCTCCCGGTGGGCTCACAATCTATCTAATGTATCTAGGACAGTGGAGGATTAAGTAGTGACTTGCCCAGGGTCACAAGGAGCAGCTTGGGGTTTGAACCCCAGATAGTTTACATATTTAATTTAGGCTTGCTAAATAGCACTCCTAAAGAGTGGCAACAGTGTCCAGCAATGAATACATATATTCAGTGGTGCTAAAGTATTTAAATGTTGCAGTCGGCCTCTAAGTAGGCTGATATTTGCCACTGAAAACAATCCCTTTTGTTTATGAAGTGTAGCCCAAGAAGAGGATTAAACCGTATTGGTGGAAAATTTTCAATAGGGCTGTGTGTTCCAATTGTGTTTTCCAATATAAATAACAGGGAATTTCCATTTTATGCTTCCTGCTTCTACAAATACTGAAGATTTTGCCATTAATAATGGCACACGTATCTTTAAAGTATATAACCCTGCTGTTTTTTTACATTCCTCCATGTGTGTCCCTTAGGGCAAACTGGGGCAGCTCTGTTCCTGTTCCTTTCCATCTGTTAACCAATCCTATGCTTGAAGGAAGCAGAATGTTAATTTTCTTGTCATACATATATTTAAATTATGTTTTGTAAAGGCAAGAAGCAGATAGCAAGTTGTGGCTAGCAGTGTTTAAATTTAGGGTGTGGTGTTAGCTTGTGCAGCACAGGCGTTATCAACCTTCAGTGTAAAGCGACGTTAATCCACACTTTTGCTTAGGAACTATTATTGAACTCTTTTGTATAGAGCATTTCAGAAAGTCCTACTTTTAATTAAGGAAGGGGAAATCCTTTCACCTTGTGTTGAAAATCTAATGGAAAAAAATGTAGCTATGGCACACCTGCATGTTTCATTTTCTGATTCTTAAAAAAAGGAAGAGGATTAGTTGGCATTTCCTCTTGTTCACTAAACTAAACTAAACTAAACCTTAGGTTTGTATACCGCGCCATTTCCGCAAGCGCAGAGCTCGGCACGATTTACAGAATTTAAGAGGAAAGGAACTACAATGAAGGGATATAGGAGAGGGACTGAGAAGATAGAGAGGGACAGGGTACTGGAGAACGGGAGGTGATTAGATTTTTGAAAAGAGCCAAGTTTTCAAGTGTTTGCGGAAAGATTGGAAGGAGCTAGAATTTCTGAGCGGGGATGAGAGGTTGTTCCAGAGTTCTGTGGTTCTAAAGGGGAGGGATGTTCCAAGTTTTCCTGCGCGGGATATACCTTTTATAGAGGGGAAAGATAGTTTCAGTTTTTGGGAGGGTCTAGTGGAGTGTGGGTTTGAGGAATTCCAAAAGAGTGGGATAACGGGAGGAAGGACGCCATGTAGGATCTTGAAGGCTATGCAGGCACATTTATAGAGGACTCTGGAGTATACTGGGAGCCAGTGAAGCTTGGAGAGGAGTGGGGAGACATGATCGAACTTGCTTTTTGCGAAAATAAGCTTGGCCGCGGTGTTCTGAATTAGCTGAAGTCTATGGAGGTTTTTCTTAGTTAAACTTATATAAATGGAGTTGCAGTAGTCCAGTCTAGAGAGGATGGTGGATTAAACGAGGACGGCGAAATGAGAATGATGAAAGCAGGATCTTACTTTCCTCAACTTATGGAGGCTAAAGAAGCATTTTTTTACCAGGGAGTTGAGGTGATCATTGAAGGAGAGAGAGGAGTCTATGACGATTCCTAGGACTTTGCTTGAAAACTCAAGCTGAAGAGTGGGGCCGGAAGGTAGAGGGATGGAGGTGGGTAAATGATCTAAACTAAATCAAAACGCACACACAGTTGTGTGCAAGGATGCGTGATAAGTTCTGATTTCTCCACTAGTCTGTCTTTGTCAAAGATATGCATGTTCTTTTGTTATACAGCAAAGTGCTTAGCACACAATGTATTTTATATTTAAATCTTTTTTTATTAAACAGTGACAACAGCAGGAACAACAAAAGCTTAAAACAATGTGTACAATAGAAGCTAGCCACCATGGAGGACTGGACTCTTATGTCCTCCATGGCCTGTATCAACCAACAAACCACCCCAACCCTGCAGAAAGAACCCTACCCACTCCCTCTTTCCTCCCTCCCTCAACAACAGAAAATAGGATATTGCACAGACGGAGGTTAGATGTCACAGAGGTATGGCAGAATATAACTGGAGTCTATTCAGGATATGGCTACGATTCACTGGGGACAAAATGCTCTGGCGACGAGAGGAACAGGCCAAGCGGGCTTCCCAGCCCATAAGCTCATGCAGCCGATTCCTCCAGCACCAAAAGGGGGTGGTTCAGAAGAGAGCCAGCAACATAAGATACATTTCTTCCCCAATATGAAACATTTACTAAGAAATAGTTTTTCTGAAGAAGAATACACTGAGAGCAAAGAAAAATGAGCAAACAACATAGAAAGTGCCGATACTGGCATGGGAACCTGCAAAAGGTCCTGCAAAAAGGAGGCCAGTGCTTTCCAAAAAGCCTGGTTCCCCGTACAACTCCAGAGACCATGAAAATAAGAGTTAACCTCAACAGACCAACACATACAGAGTTGAGTATCAACACAGCCCATATAATAAGCCCGACTTTGAGAAACATTGGCCCGCAGGACTGTGCGATAGTGACATTCCCGTAATTCAGCATTATAGACTAAAGCAGCTGTACGTTTCAGCACCCATAACAAAAAACTGCCCCCAAGTTTCCTTCCCAAATCAGGCTGCCAGCACCCCGGGAAAAACCCGGGGCGGTCAAAGATCCATAATCTGTCTATGAAACTAAGAAGTCGAGACCCTAGTGTCCTGATCCGATGCCAAAAAAGCACAGAAGTGGATCACAAAATCTCCATCCAGGGAACCCCCCGGGAGAGAGCCCCCATAATGCCTGAGTTGACAATAAGCAAACGGAAGGCTAATTCCAGGAACCCCCGGCGCTCCAGGTCAACGCAAGAAAGAAGGGCCCCATCATCTTGTAGAACATGCTGTAACAGCTCAATACCCTGAGCCCACCAACGACCAAAAATGGATGGGCCTACACCCGGAGGGAAAGCTAAATTCCCCACCAGGGGTAAGAGAACACTAACATGGGAGTCCTGATTCTACACCCGAAGAATCTAGTGCCACGCTACCCACAAAGGCTGAAAAAGAAGACTACGCCTATAGGGGCTCGGCAATTTTGGCAAGGGGGCATGGAGGAGATAAAGAAGATGAAGAGGATAAAAATAATCCTGCTCCAAGGAAAGATAAGTATAAAAAGAGGGGTCCAACACCCAATCACCAACATGGCGTAACAAGCAAGCCTGATTAGGATGTCAGGCACCCCAAAACCGCCCCCGGTGGTAGGACCAACCAACATAGACCAGCGCAGTTTGAGCCTCCACCTCTTCCCCCCCCCAACAGAGCTGGGATAATAAAGAATACAGGGACTTAACATCCCTCTGCAACAAAGACAGGGGGAGAGTCTGAAGAACATAAAGCCACTTCGGGAATAAGACCATGCGAAAGAGGTGGATCCTACCCAACAACGAGAGCATCAAATCTCGCCATTTGACCAGCAACAGTTTAGTGTCTGCTAGGAGTTTATCTATGTTAATACGATATAGTTGGGTGAGGTCCATAGTCAGCTGGATCCCCAGGTATTGAAAAGACGAGTCAGCTCATCGTAACAGAAAGCCGCTCCTCCAATGCCTCTGAAGCTGCTCTGAAGAAGCCAGAGCCTCCGACTTTGCTAAGATCAGAGTGAAACCTGAGAAATCTCCATATTATCTCATATTCTCCAGCAAAGTGGACAACGAACACTGGGGGTCAGTCAAAAACACCAGGAGATCATCCGCAAACGCCGCAAGTTTGAAGGGAGAGTCGCCCAATGCCAACTCTTGAATATCAGTATTAGATTGGATTTCGCGAAGCAAAGGTCCATAGAAAGCATGAACAAGAGCGGCAACAGAGGGCACCCCTGTCAAGTACCATGACGGATCCTAAAAAAAACTGGAGAATGCCACATTGACATGGATCTGCATGGCCGGGTCACTATATAGCGCCTGAATTGCGCCAAAAGAGAATGGACCCACTCCATAGGTCCGAAGCACTGCAAAGAGGTAACACCACTGCACCCTGTCAAAGGCATTCTCGGCATCAAAACTGATGAGCAGGGATGGGCATCCCTCCGCCCTCACCCACTCCAGTGCCAGCAAGATTTGCCGGATGTTCTTCGCTAATAGTCGGTCCCGAACAAATCCGACTTGAGATTCCGAGATCACCGAGGGTAACATCCACACCAGACGAGTAACCAGAATTTTGGCCATAAGCTTAGCCTCATAGTTCAACAGGGAAATATGTCTATACAATTCAGGTAAATTAGGATCCTTACCAGGCTTCAGAAGAACTATAATTTGTGCTAAGTTCAAATACCGGGGAAGAATGCCCTTTAGCTACACTCAGATTATAAACATCGGCCAACATAGGTGCAATCTCTTCCACCAATAATTTATAGAATTCACTCTGAAGCCCTTCCAGGCTGTGTGCTTTTCCCAGTGGACTAACCCTTACCGCCCACTCCACCTCATCCGCAGTAAAAGGAAGGTACAAGGTTGCAGTATCTCTAGGAGACAAACAAGGCAAATCTACATTGTCAAGGTACACCTGACCATCCAAAACCACTGCTCCCGGATCCGCATAGACATCGCAAAAAATGGCCGTAAAAGCTCACAAATCTCCACCGGCCTATGATGCAGCACCCCATGAGAATCACGAAGAGTGGTAATGTCCACTCGCCCTCTATGCATATGCATCATGCACGCCAGCAACCGGCTGATCTTATTTGCAAAGCGAAATAATTGAAACTTAAAATGTGCCCGCACCCTCATCGCCCCTAGGTGTAATAATTCATTTAGTTCTTGCTGCACCTCTAAGAGCTGTGTTCGAAGTGTCCGACCATAGTGACATCTGAACACGGTTGCACTGCATTCCAAAGCAAGAACAGCGCGATGTCGTATCTTGGTCTCCCATGCCACATAGGCAATGACCCCCCCTCCCCGCAAGACAGCCTTCGTTGTCTCCCAATAGAGAATGGGATCATTACGATGTTGCTGGTTAGTATGCTTGAAATCTTTCCACTGCTGAATCAAAAACTCATGAAATCGAACATCTCTTTAGAGATAGCATGGAAACCGCCATCCCCTTTGACTACTTGGAGAATCACCCGAGGTTCACCGAAAATCCACCCAGCGTGGTCGGAAATTTCAATAGGACCCATCTCCACCCTCTGCACCTGGGGAGCAGCTCTCGCAAAATAAGGACAAAATTTATATGGGAAAGTGTTCCATGGGCCCGAGATAAGTGAGAATAATCCCTCTCCAAAGGGTGCAGCACCTGCCAAACATCAAGCAGCCTCAAGGTAGATCCCAATAGCTTGGCCCCTGTACAAAGCTTGGTAGTCTCCTTTACAATAGATGTAGAATGGTCCAACCAAGGATCAGGGACCTCATTGAAGTCCCCTCCATGAAGCAGCGGAATGTCACCAAATTGCAAAAGTTGGTTGCGGATCCCCTGAAAAAACCGAGCCGAAGGATTGTTAGGAGCCATAGACATTGCTTAGCAAAAAAGGCCTATTATTGAGTGAGACGGACACAATAATGTAACGCCCATTAGGGTTGCAGAGCACTCCACCTTTCCCACCAACAGCTGGTGCCTCCAAATGAGCACCCACCCACCAGGTACAGAGCTTAGCTTCTTCTGCTGATGACAACTGGGTCTCCTGTAAAAAGGCAATAGAAGATTTAGAACGATTCAAGCGTAAAATTTTGGAGCGTTTGATAGGGGAATGGATTCCCCCCACATTCCAGGAAGTTAATGTGTACTCTAGAGCATTCCAGTCAAAAGCAAAGCATGCAAGGACAAGTACCTTGAAGGGTGCAAGAGGGGCATCCCAGTCACCACCCCTCCAGCTCTAAGAAATCACCCTCCCTAAGAAGCAAACCATATCCCCTCTCCTGTGCAGAAACTCCCCCCCTACCTCCCAACACTACCCTCATTGACACCCACAAGAAAGTCTACCACAAAACCCCGGAATCCCAAAAACCCCTTCCCCATCCCTCTGTCCCCAATGGACACCCACCCCCTCCCACTACCACCCCTCCACTGTTCAACCTCCCCCAAACTATACCCAAGACACCACCCGCCGGGCATCACCTCCAGGAAACTGTGTATAACCCCCACGGGAAACCAACAGTAATACCTCATTGTCCTCTGCCTCTCTCGGCGCAAAACAAAAGGGAGAAAGAAAAGGAGACCCAAATAGAGCCCCAAAACGCAGGCTACGAGAGGAGAGCAATAACCCAGCAGCCGAACAGCACCAAAGCATTCATGCCTCCCAACCCCTCCGCAACCCAGAGCCGACACTCCGCACAGACTTAACCACCCCCCAAACCAAACCATGCGCACCACAAGCCTACCCCCTACAAAATTAGAAAGGAAAACATAGCAAGGACCACCATTATTAGGGGAGAGATCAGACCCCATACAGCTCAATCCCCAGAGACAATAACAAAGTGGAACCCCCACTCCAACCATCCACACTGCACCCAAACAGACCCCCCTTCCCTATCAACAAGCACACAGCCCAAACACTCAAAGAAAAGTAGTGAGCCCCCACAAGAGGGGCCCCAATGTCCTAAGACATACTGGTGAAAATAAAGACCCTCGAAAGGGGGCCCCAGTCCATATGGCAGTCCATGCACTGAAAAGGAGGCCCCTGCAGTCCGCGGTAATTTCTCATGCCGGACCCTCAGGAATCTGCTCCGCCATGAAGCGCTGAGCTGCTTCCAAAGTATCAAAGTGATGAGCTCTGCCCAGATGTATCAGCCGCAATCGGGCCTGGTATTGCAAAGAGAAGGAGATATTCCATTGGATGAGCCGGGTACGCAATGGCAAAAATCGACGGCGGGCCTGAGAGACCGCCGCAGAGTAGTCTTGAAAGCAGAGAACAGGCCGATTGTCATAGAACAGTTTCTTGCCCTGCTGCAGTGCTCTCAGGACCTCCACCTTGTGTCGGTAGTTTAGGATACGGCAGATGACCACCCGAGGTCTCTGCGCTGCCCCAGATGATGCGCCAACTTAATCTGCAGAGAGCCTGAGGTCTGTGGAAGAGACAAAGACTCGGGCAACCAGCGCTCCAGCATTTCCCCGAACTCCGTGTCCTTCACTGATTCCGGCAGGCCAACAAATCTCAGGTTGTTGTGGTGTGACCTCTTCTCCAGATCATCTACCTTGGCCTGCAGCACTGCCATAGTAGTCGTGTATGTCATCTGCTCCTGAGAAGGTTGCTGCACCTGCTCCTCTGTGGCACTGACACGCTGCTGAGTCTCTCTGACCTCTGAGGTGAGAGTGGCAAAATGTTGATCCAGCATATCCAGTTTGTCCAAAATACGCTGCAACTTGTCTCCCAAAGAACTTTCAATAGCTGCCTGTACCTCGGCCGTGACTTCAGCCACCCACAAGTAGCTGGGAGATGCCAGCGAAGGGGGGGTCACGTGATTCGCCATATTTGTGTCTGGCAGCTTGCTCCTCTCCTGATCTTTCCATGTGAGCTTGGAAACCATCGCGCTCCTCTAACGCCCACCGAAACCCACGCCAGACAGATAAGGATCACTCAACCGTAGTCGGGAACCCGAACAACGAGGCAAAATGCCGATAAGGTGCAGAACTGCAGTCGAGTGTATCGGAGCTGTAGCAGCTAGCTGTCTACAGTGCCATGTTTCCGCCGGAAGTCGCACACAATATATTTTAGAGATCTTCAGATAAATAAACTAAATGTGAAATGTTGATTTCACATTCAGATTAGTTTTCTAGAAAATTTAAATGGGAAGGTTTGTGCAGGCTATCTTTGTAAAGCAGAAAAACCTGAACAAAACAGGCAGGTGCGAAACTGCTAGGAAGAGTCAAAAGTTAATGCCAAAAAATTGTCCAATGTTCAAGGTGTGGTGTTAGAACACACACTTATCATGGTCATGTTTTGCCTAAAAAGTCTACAGGAATTAGTGGATGTTTTATGAAATCAGTCAGTCTTAAATTTCAGAACAACCACAAAAAGCTCCCGTACAACTCCTGTGCAAGAAAAGTAAGTAATCCACCATCACTAATAAAGCTGCTGGAGTTGTAAGGTGGCTTTTTTTTTTGGGGGGGGGGTTGTGATTATTCTATCTTATATTTACATTTAGATTTTGAAGACTAAGACACAGACTTCATAAAACATACCCTTGTTGGGTGTTCTACCAATAAACTTTGGGATTTTAAATTTGGACATGTGGTGCTATCTTATGTCTCTTTTGCAGACAGAGAGCAACTTAAAGGAAAATGTAACCAAAAATATTGCCAGCATAGAGGGAGACTTGCTGTATAGCCAGAAGGGTGGCTTTCTAGTTTGTCATTTTGTTCTTAGAGCTTAAAAGTGATCACATGCTTCTGCCTTGCAAATATCCTACGTGAAGATGATCTTTAGCCAAGTTAAGACCCATCTGTATTGGTCCATTTTAAGTAAGTTGAAGGAATGGTGTAACAAACGTTAGGTGGCTACATAAACTCGTGGGCTCTGTCTTGTGCGTTAAAGTGCATGCAGTAATCTATTGGGTGTGATAGCTATTCCTGACTGTAAGCTTACTTGTCTGACCTTTGTCTTCAGAGTTATGAAAACAGGCATGCAGTAAACAGATATTCTATATACTCCTCTGAGGGTCCTTTCTAAGAGTTACAGATAATCACAAAAGTCCATAGTTCATAAATTCATCACATATTCTCAAGTGGTGAGTGCCCAACTTGTGTATTTTTTTAACTTGAGGGTGAAAGGGGTTAGAATCGGAAATAATTTAATGAAAGAAGCTGGTAGATGTGTGGAACAACGTTCCAGTGGAAATGTGATAAGGAAGGTATTTGATTTCAAGGCAGCGTGGGCTAAATGTAGTGGACCTATGAGGAGGAGTGTAGAGATGGGTAGGGTTCTGCAGCTGATACGGCTGGGTAGACAAGAAGGACTGGATGGGCAGTGCAGTTGCACAGGGCGCAAGGAAGACAGGGGTCCTAAAACAGCTCCCCATCCATCATCTCTTTTTGGTCATGGAGGGTTTATAGTCATTTGCACGCGAGACTTCAGCGCGCTGAGAATTTGGCACAAGACACCGGTGTGCCGCCTAAAAAGTGACTTTTAAAGAGCTCCAACGTGGGGTGTGAGTGGGGAACCCCCCAGTTTACTTCATACTCTTCGCGCTGCCGTTGGGGCGGGGGTTGGGGAGGTTGGAACCCTCCATTATAGAGTAAACTTAACTTTTCCCCGATTTATTTTTTTTTTTTGGGGGGGGGAAGTTAAATTTTCTCTATAATGTGGGGGGTTGCACCCCCCACCCCCACAGCAGCGTGAACAGTCTGAAGTAAAGTGGGGGGTTGCCCCCACATCCCTCCCATTGGAGCTCTTTAAAAGTCACTTTTTAGGCAGCGCGCTGGTGTCTTGTGCCGAATTGTCGGCGCTGCATTGTTGGCGCGCGCTTTTGTTCCGTCGCTGTCATGGAGTGGTAGGAGAGGTGGAGGTGTAGGGAGGCGGGGCACAGAGGGCACAATCCCAGCTCAGTATAACACAGTCAGCCCACTCAGGATCACCAGCAATAGCAGGGTCTAAGCCAATCATTTTGATGTGAGCAGATCCAGAACCAAGTCATTCCCTGGCAGGGTTATCAATGCTCCAGCTACATTAACTCAAGTACTATTACTACCAATTTCTGTAGTGCTGCTAGATATACACAGCACAGGCTGGACAAAGCTCAGGTCCATGAATCCTTTATGACTCAAAGTCCTATGAAAGTTATCAGCTGTTTGACTCATCAAGCACAGAATTTCCAAGCACACCTGGATAATTTGCCTATTCACGTAACTCCATAAAGCAGCTTTCTTGGGCATAATGCAAATGAGTATTATCAATAAATTTGTGAGACACAGATCATATGCCACATGCCCTGGTTTAGGCATGTTTTACTACTGTCATTATATATGTAAAACTAACCCATTTAGAGACATTGCCCCTGAGAAACTTCTGGGGAATAATTGCTTAATAGGCACAGCTGTGAAAACAAACCAAATCATTTAGAAATTTAAGGGCATTTTCCTTCACATTAACACAGGGTGGAAGGGCATTCAGATCCATGAAAGTAATATTTTCTCTCTAACTTTTTAGATTTATTTCTCAATTACAGATATAATACAAATATATTATGAGATATGAACTGTGGGTACAGTCCATTTGGAGCCCCCTAATTGATATCAGTATGCAATACAATGAAGAAAGTGCTTTTTCCTAGCTGTCTCCTTTGCATCCTAACCCATAAGGAAGGGGGAGAAAAAAAGAGGTTAGCTATAGCCTGTGAGGACAATGAAACTTGCCTGCATTCCATAGCCAGAACTTAGTGCAAAAGTTAACAGAGAAGGCAAATAATGGCTATTGGTATGGCTCTGGCTGACTGTTCTTTCACTCACTGAAATAGATAAATCATGATTTTATGAAAGTTGACATAGATATTTTGGGGGGCGTGTGCACTTTTATACAGTGCCCAATAGAACAGAGAGCCATCATTTTGGGCGATACTGTCTAACCCTTGGAGCCTCCAAATGTGGTACTGCATTGAATCCAAAAATTTATGTGGCAACTTTGGGTTAATGTAAGGGTGTTCATGTGTGAAAATAATGGCAAAGGACTTCATAGGGATGGGCTGTCATTTGAAATAAATGTCATCTGCCAGTAATAGTGTGCCCTCTTTGAACAGAGTGCACATGCATGAACAAAAAATTATATATATATATATATATATATAAAAGTATGAAATGCATGTAACAGAGTAATAACAATTCTTAAGAAACATAATTTTACACAGAAAGGATCCAAGATGGCGATTGAGGCAGAAGTGTGAAGCGCAGCTCCGTGCATCACCATTTGATCTACTTACTTGTTTGTGGTCGCTAGGACATGTCTTGCCCAGTGAGAGATTGACTGATTCTCCTTCTCTGTTTCATGATGGGGAAAAGAAAAGGAGCCTTGTGACCGGGATCTCCAGTGGTCGGTGGCTCCAGAGCAATGATATAGATGACGTTGGATGCCAGAATTACGCATCAGACTCAAGGGAAGGCCCAGACTTCAGGAGGAGTGCCGATTTCATCGGCAAACCTTAGCACTGATCAGGCTTCTCTGAGTCCGATCCAAAGGCAGCCTCCTCCCCAACCTGAAGGAAGTATTACAATCATGGAAGAGGCAACCCAAGGGTCCTATCAAGTCGGACAACTGGCAAGCCCAGTAGGAGAGGTGGGAGGAAAGTCTCTTGAGAGACAGGCCCCCCACTGATGACAGTGTAACATTGATGTCCTCCACAGCTCAAGTTGGTGAGAATACCTTATCTTTATCTGTTCAATTTGGGGAGCTAACTAAGCCTGCCAAGTCAATTTAGATGACCTGTGGAAAGCAATAGTTACTATGGACTCTAAAAAGGCAGTAACTTTAGTGTGTGCTGATTGCGCTACTATCAGTACTTAGGTCAATACACATGGGATTATTCTAAAAGAGCAAAGTAAGACTATTATGAAACATCAATAACAGATAAATCAAATAAAAAGTTTGGAGATAGAGATTAAGGAAAGATCTTATATACAGAAAAAATTGGAATATTTAGAAAACAAACAAAAAAGGAATAATATTATTAAACTTCCCAAAATCACTGATAATTGCTCCGTTAGCAATGATGTGGAAGTATCTAAAGGAAATTTTGTTAATCCCAGAAGAAAATCTGCCACCAATAATCAGAGCTCAATACTTATCTCTGAATGGAAAAAAACAGTTTGTCCTATTTCTCGTCCAGAAGTAAAGACAACAGAAGAGTGACTTAAATCTGACAAATTTTTAGGAGGACTCACTTGAAATAACTGAAAGAACTACCCTTATTGTGACTTTTGCCCTAGAGTTTGATAGGGATTTAATCCTACGGACATACTTTAGGCACTTGAATGATAAGTTTTTTGGTTTCACTATACGAGTTTTTCCTGACATGTCTAAAGAAACACAAAAAAGAAGGCGAGTTTTAGTTATAAACCCAGGGTTTTGGCCCTGGGCGCTTAGTTCCTTTTAAAATTTCCTGCAAAATGTTGTATTTCTTTAGTAGGAAAGAATATCTTAGTTTTTGATCTGAAACAATTATGTGAATTTATTACATCCAGAGAAGAAGATGGAGTCGTCATTGGTTCAATTGTACCAGCCACAGTGTAGCGAACCGGCTGTCTGGGGGTTAACTATGTCCCTTATTCTGTATAAATAGGTTAATGCTTTTTTTTTCTTTGTTCTTGGATCCAATATGTGGACTAAATAATTAATTAATTAATCTATTAGTTAAATCAATCATATTTACTTTGTTGGATATTATTTTCAAATCTTCAAGCTTGTTGTTATGATGAAAACTTTGAATAAAAATAAAAGCAAACAAAAGAAACATAATTTAAATCTGAGTTGTATATGCATGCATGAACTATTGCACACATGCATTCTATCAGGAAAGAGTATGCACTATTCCCTGGATTCTATATAATGCACCCAGATGTAATAATTGGAGGCCAACAACCAATTTATATTAAATGGACACTAGTTGGAATTTGTGCACGCATCTGGCTGTGTGCTGTTCTATAATGATGGATGCCCATATCTCAGAGCATGCAATTCAGAAGGAAGTGTGACCATGGGCGGGGCATTCTGAAAAGTTGTGTGCGTTGCTGAATAATTGGTCAGCAATTATACCAGAACCCACAATTTTTTTCTTTAAATCTTCTCAAGCTAAGTGCAAGATATATCAAAGTGAAAACTGATAAATTGAGTTTTTGCAAGATACTACATAATAGAGACTTTTGATTGACCAAGAAAGGTGTATTTAGGGGAGTGATCCCGGTTGTGGTCTTTCTACCAACAAGGTTCTGAGCACTTTTTAGTTATAAAGTGAGAAGGATGTAAATGTTTTGTTGGGTGATATTTTCATGTAAGTACATTTTATTGCCAATTTGGATTCACCTTTGTGTGATAAGTATTTATGCCCAGGTATTCATTTGGGGACCCATTTCTGAGTGCCATTTATAGAATTTGGCTCTTTGTGCATATAGGCCCTGATTCTACAAATGGCGCCTACAAATTAGGTGCCGATTAGTATGGCGCTTAACAGCCTTTCTCTAATGTTAGACATACTTTATAGAATCATAGTTAAATGGGCTTCGGTGTCCTACCATTAGGCGCACTATATTTTTTGCTGTGGTTTTCTTGGCCTAAATGAGTGTGCCTAAGTCCAAAACATTCAACCCCCTTACCATGCCTACTTTGGATGCTTAATATCTAATTAAGAGTAGTTTGTCGAGGTGCTGATTAAGCCTATTAAACAATTAAGCTAGGCTAGGCCATAGTGCACATTCTTTATGAAGAGGGCTCTCTCTTAACGATAGCATTTAGAATGAAAAAATTCCAAACAAGAATACAAACACCTTCTGGCTGCCCATCACTAGAATTTTAGCCTCTCTTGGCCTGAATTTCTACTGCTGACCTTATGTAAACTCTGCATTCACTAACCTATCTTTAGCAGCATCCTTTAGTTGAAGATATACAGTATTTTATTCAATCAGAAATTGTTTGCTGTTTAATTTGTAGGTATGCCAATTTTCCCTCTCTGAGAGCTCCTATTGTAGATAAGTATGTTGATTTTCACCAATCTTTCTGGCATTGTGAAAACTTTTGTGCAAACCTGAAACTCCAGAAGTCTGTCTGCAGTGGGCAGGTGGAAACAATTGTTTGCTGCATTGGGAGAGATTGTGCGGCCTTATAAATGTGTAGCTAATCCCATCTCTTAGTGGGCTGAAAATAATTGGAGGCACGCTGCCTGGTACAATGCAAACATTATTCTGGAGCTGAATCACTTCCTCCTCAAAGTGGTTTGCTATAGAAAATAGTTACATGTTATATTCAGATGTGTTAAGTATTTTTTTTTTTTTTTTAAATTATGTAACATACTTTTTCATAGATGTATTTAAAGCAGGAAGTGTTAAAAAAAAAAATTGGAGGAGGGCTGAAATAAACTCTTAACTACCTCAAAGTGAACATTCTAGAAACACACACAATCTGAATTGGACTCATATCAAATAAAACTAACAGTTGATATAAAAATGTCTTACCAATTGAAACTGTTACTTTAATAACTTGCTTTTAGTGTCATTGGCACAACAAAACTGAAACACTAATCTAAAAGTCATTCATGAAGACTGAATTAAAACATAGACAAAATGCCAGATAGCCTGTTGGTACTATAAATAAAATTAAGCCTGTTGGTACTATAAATAAAATTATTCAGAATCAGCCCTGCCCCACTTTACTGGAAGCTATGCTTTGGCAGTTGTCTGCACATTCTACCATCCAAATGAGCAGACACTCTGCCAAAACCAAACATTTGAGGGCTAATATTTATGGAGTGTGGCTGCTCATCAGTTACTTGCACTCTTATTACTACAGGCCACTGCTGCTATTAGGGAAAGGACAGACCACAAGAAAATATTTGGAAAGATGTGAACTTATGTTCTGAGAACAAGTGCATCCTTGCAAACAATTGTTTAAGGTACAGTAGACTTAAGGAAAGCAGCTGCTTGCTGGAGAATGTGGTGAAATCGGTTAGCTTAGAGGGGTTTAAAAAAGGTTTGGATAAATTCCTAAAAGGGAAGTCCATAGGTCATTGCTATTTTTTCGATTCTGCTAAGTACTTGTTACCTGAATTGACTCCTATAGGAAACAGCATACTTGCTAGAAAGCCCTTTGGTCTGACCCAGTAGGGCAACTCTTATGTGGAGCCGGTGATGACTTAATGGGGTAAGGTTTGCAAGGCTGTTGGTCCAGAATGGTACATATTCTGCTGTTTGCAGACATATTGAATAGGTTTTTTTTAAGTTAGAGGGTAACTGCATGGGATAATGTTGAGATCTTTAGTGTTATGTCAAGTGGCTGTTAAGGACCTGTACAAAATGCCTGGTGACCATGGTGTGAGATTAATAACTTCAGCAATTACCTTAAATCTGTTCCAAAGAGAACTGTGTGTGTTAAGGGTTGGTTTGAAGTGGCATTTCCTTTGGTAAAGTGAACTGGTACAAGGGTACCCTAGGTAAACTTTCATTTGGTCTTTCCTCCCCGTTCCTTTTTCAGGCCCTTAGCCTTCAGTCCCATATCCCGTATAAAAAGCAGGTTAAGAATGTGCTACTGGTTCTCTGAGTTTGCCTATCAGGATCTTGAGCTTGGACTGTTCTTTGCCCCAAAGAAGCTGCTGCCCTCATTCAGGCTCCGTCTTTGATAATACGGCCTTGGGGGTCATACCATCTGGGTGGTTCATAATTCATAAAATGTGAACATCGGAGAAAGTGAATGCTTCCTGTGAGGAATTGAATGTGTGAATGATTTATGCACTTTGGCGTTTATTAGCTTGAAACTCGGCTAAGTACTTGATTTGATTTTTCAACCTATTTGCCGGTGGGTCTGCGGGTTTAGCTTCAGTGGGGTGTTGTATGCCATATGGGAGTTATTCTTTTTGTCACATTTTGTCACATTTGCACACTTGGAGCAGCCCGATGATGGTGTGCGGCTGGCCCTTTTGACGGTGCCGGCTCTGTTGTATTAAGTGCAATAGAACGGCTCTGCGCAGCAGGTCTTCGGAGGTCACAGGCCCACACTGAGGGCGCTCCTTCACTATTTAAATATTTTGACCATTTCTATTATATATACACATTAGTGGAATCTCTTTGTGACTGCAGCCCCATATGGTGTACAATTCTCAAGGCAAGCCCTTGCTCATAAAACAAGGCATTTCCAGAGGTGGAAGATGAGTGGAATAAGGATGGGATTAGAACATATGTACAGGGTACATGCTTTTATTTATTTAAGCATTTATATACCACTTATAGTCTAAGTGGTTTACATTCAGGTACTCAAGCATTTTTCCCTATCTGTCCTGGCAGGCCCGTACTCTATCTAATGTTCCTGAGGCAATGGGGGATTAAGTGACTTCCCAGGGTCACAAGGAGCAGTGTGGGATTTGAACCCACAACCTCAGGGTGCTGAGGCTGTGGCTTTAACCATTGCACCACACAACTGCCTGCCCAAAAGCTGCCACAGTTGCACCCGGCCTGAGGTATATGTACTTGCTCGGCCTGGGTTCCTACTATAGTTAGCCTTCATATCTTACAGCTGAAGTCACATACAAGTGGGAGAAAAATATGAATTGGTCTGGGTAACCACAAGTTGACAGGGCCTTTTACAGACCTGGATTTTAAATTATTGGAATAACTGTTGATATTTGTGACGTCACAGAGTAAACTTTAGAAATCTGTTTCACATAGAAAAAGTGCTTCTAAAAATGTAAACCAATACTTCAAATTTATTTAGAAATTTTTCTGTTCAATCTATAATTACTGGCAGAAAAGTGAAACACATTTATATGTGGACAGTAGCATCAGAACATAGAGTTGCCATACTGGGACAGACCAAAGGTCCTTCAAGCCCAGTATCTTGTCAACCCAAGTCACAAGTACCTGGCAAAATCCCAAGGAGTATGCCAATTATCCCAGGAATAAGCAGTGGATTTCCACAAGCCATCTTAATAATGGCAATTGGACATTTGTTTTAGGAAATTATCAAAACCTTTTTTAAACCCTGCTAAGCTACTGTAACTGCTTTCACCACATGCTCTGGCATCGAATTCCAGAGTTTAATTACACAATGAGTATTTTCTCCAGTTTGTTTTAAACCTGTTACTTAGTAGCTTCATCGTATGCCCCCTAGTCCTAGTAGTTTTGGAAAGAGTAAATAAGCGATTTGATACAAGTGCATTTCTATGATACAACCAAAGCGGTTTACATATTTAAATATAGATGCTTTTTCTTTTACAAGTTAAGAACAGAAGTCAATGAGTATGCTTGTTGGGTGTCATTATCATAACCTGACTGATTTGCAGGTTATGATAAATAATTTTAATCTTAATTAGTACAGTTCCTGTAATCTCTGTGAAATGGACTCCAAGGCATCAAAAGCTCATGGAAAGAGTTGGGAAAATCTGTTCATGCTCACTTCACTCCTCCCCACAAGAACAAGTTTGTTTGCTTTTTAAAGAGCAGCTAGCAATAAAATAATAAAAACTTTTACTTAGGAACAGCTGTCAGCAGATTAGATGCAATGATCAATTAGCTTTTTTCTACCTTTAGATTACCCTTACCTTTGCAAATTTGTACTATAAAATCTCATAAGAACATAAGAATTGCCGCTGCTGGGTCAGACCAAAACATCTGTCAACTTAATGTGAGCCCACTAGGGATAGAAAGTACCTACCGGTATATATATATATATATATATATATATATATAAACTGCTTGTGTTGTACCTTCCATTTTTTCTCCTCCTTTGTATAACCCAAAACATCTGCAGCACATATACTATATCTATAAACTGCAATTTTAGAAAATATATTCCTTATTAGTGTTTGTGGCAGCATACTGTGACTTAAAAAGCCTGTTCTGGGTGTCTGATAAGTGTACATGTATTTATCATTTGCTGTCCTGCCTTACATTATATTACATTAGGGACTTCTATTCCGCCTATACCTTGCAGTTCAAGGCGGATTACAAAAGAGTTAACTGGACATTTCCAGTGAAGTTACAACAGTTTTGGGGTTTGTTTGTTTTTTGGTTATAAGGGAGGAGAGGTACCTGGATTAATTCCAGAAGAACTTGCAAATTGGATATTAAATTGACTGTACGTTACCTGGTATGCAGGTCAAAATAGTTTACATATTAAAATATAAAGACTAGGAAGTAGATATCCTTTTAGTGATAGGAAAACCGCTTACTTACAGTGCCAAGAAGAGAAAATAGAATTAATTTGAGTATCTGCAAATGGATCAACTTCAGTCACTAGGTCTTCAAGCCTTAGGCACTAAGGGCTCCTTTTACGAAAGTGCGCTAGCATTTTTAGTGCTTGCACCGGATTAGCACGCACTATAGCACGCGCTAGCTGAAAAACTACCACCTGCTCAAGAGGAGGCGGTAGCGGCTAGCGTGTACGGCATTCTAGCGTGCGCTATTCCGCGCGTTAAGGCCCTAACGCACCTTCGTAAAAGGAACCCTAAATGTTTGCTTGAGAACACAGGTATTTAAAGCAGTCCTAAATTTCCTGTGGATTAGTTTGGCACGGAAGAGGGGGAAAGCATTCCACAGAGCCAAAGCAATGGCGAAAAAACAGCTCTGGGTGGTAGACGCAAGATGTGCACGCACCATTATAGGAAAAACAAAGGAAAATCATTGGCTGACCTGAGCAGATGCAGGGGCATATCAGGAAGCAAGTAGGACATACAGCATTCTATGTTCTAGACCAGCACAAATATACCTCAGAAGGTTTTCCAATTAGTATTTAAATGTGCTTTGTCATGTGTAACCCCAACTATCTTATCTTATGGTACGGCAGTTCGGAGGTGTGCTAAAACAGGAAATTGCTCATCTCTGAGGTTCAAAACCACCACCCCTGGAACAAAATATGGATTTTGGAGAATGGCTTCCTAATTAGCTCATCTTGGAGAGAGTGGTTTACAAAAGCTGCCACTTTGTATGTAAGTGGCAAAAAGTACATATGTGTTGCTTCTAATAATGGCAATTTTTAGAATGGAGTATTCCTAGTGGTTAGAATAGGAAAACCAGATTTCAGATCTCACTGATACTCCTTGTGACTTTGGGCAGGTCTCTTAACCCCATTTTCTTGGGTATAGGCTTAGATTGTAGGCCCTATAGGGATAGGAAATACCTATTTGTTTATATGCAATTGAACATGTTCATTTATAAAATGTGTTTGTATGTGGCACTAAATATACATGTTAATTTTTTGCAATTGGATTATTGTAACATAGTTTGTATTGGGTGTACTACAAGACTCCTAAAGAGATTGCAGTATTTTGAACAGTTTGTAGTTAGTTATAGTCTTGATTCCCAAATATGGCTTTATAAAAGGTAAATCTTGCCAAATGAACCTGATTGAATATTTTGATTGGGTGACCAGAGAGCTGGATCTAGGACATATGCTAGATGTAATTTACTTAGATTTCAGCAAAGCCTTTGATACAGTTCCTCATAGAAGGCTCTTTTACAAACTTGATGGGCTGCAGTTAGGACCCAAAGTGGTGAACTGGGTTAAAAACTGGCTGTTGGACAGATGCCAGAGGGTGGTAGTTAATGGAAATCGCTCGGAGGAAGGAAAGGTGAGTAGTGGAGTCCCTCAGGGTTCGGTGCTGGGGCCAATGTGAGTGACATTGCTGAAGGGTTAGAAGGAAAAGTTTGCCTTTTTGCAGATGATACCAAAATTTGTAACAGAGTAGACACCGAAGAGGGAGTGGAAAATATGAAAAAGGATCTGCAAAAGTTAGAGGAATGGTCTAATGCCTGGCAATTAAAATTCAATGCAAAGAAATGCAGAGTAATGCATTTGAGGATTAATAATCGGAAGGAACCGTATATGCTGGGAAGTGAGAAGCTGATATGCATGGACGGGGAGAGGGACCTTGGGATGATAGTGTGCAAAGATCTAAAGGAGAAAAAACTGTGTGACAAGGCAGTGGCTGCTGCCAGAAGGATGCTGGGCTGTATAAAGAGAGGTGTAGCCAGTAGAAGGAAGAAGATGTTGATGCCCCTATACAAGTCGTTGGTAAGGCCCCACTTGGAGTATTGTGTTTAGTTTTGGAGAACGTATCTGGCGAAGGACGTAAGA
This sequence comes from Geotrypetes seraphini, assembly GCF_902459505.1. Lineage (NCBI taxonomy): Eukaryota > Metazoa > Chordata > Amphibia > Gymnophiona > Dermophiidae > Geotrypetes > Geotrypetes seraphini. The sequence continues at coordinate 89,044,548 of NC_047089.1, read as the reverse complement.
AGACTTGAAGTGGTCCAGAGGAGGGCGACGAAAATGATAGGAGGCTTGCACCAGAATACGTATGAGGAGAGACTGGAAGCCCTGAATATGTATACCCTAGAGGGAAGGAGGGACAGGGGAGATATGATTCAGACGTTCAAATACTTGAAGGGTATTAACGTAGAACAAAATATTTTCCAGAGAAAGGAAAATGGTAAAACCAGAGGACATAATTTGAGGTTAAGGGGTGGTAGATTCAAGAGCAATGTTAGAAAATTCTACTTTACGGAGAGGGTGGTGGATGCCTGGAATTCGCTCCCGAGAGAGGTGGTGGAGAGGAAAATGGTATCTGAGTTCAAAGAAGCATGGGATGAACACAGAGGATCTAGAATCAGAAAAAACATTAAATATTGAACTAAGGCCAGTACTTGGCAGACTTGCACGGTCTGTATCTGTATATGGCCATTTGGGGGAGGATGGGCTGGAGAGGGCTTCAATGGCTGGGAGGGGCTCCAGATGGGCTGGAGTAGGCTGGATTATTGTAATGCCCTTATAAAGGGCATAACAATAATCTATACAAGAAATTACCAAGGAATGAATCAGTGTATTCAAAGAAGCTGGGTCTAGTAGTTTATAAAGGGAACGTATCCTTCTAAGAAGGTGAAAGCATTTTTGAACAACTGTACTAATATGATTGTGATAGGAAAATTTACAGTCAAAAGTGACTCCTAGCAGCTTTAAAGTGGGTATGACTTTAATTGGGAGAGTTTCAAATTTCAAGGGGGCCTGAAGAGTTATTCCATCTTTAAATGGAAAGATCATTAGTTTTGATTTATTGATGTTAAGGGACAACCTATTCGAATAGGGATAAGTACATACTCAACAAGGCCAAAATGATACGTCTGTCTCAATGGAGTACAAAACAGGCGAATCGCCTCCACGAGTCATTCGCAAGCAAATGGCAGAGACGTCCAAAGAAAACAGGTGAGCTGATATGTTTTCACAATTCTGCTTTATTCCAAAGTTTTTATGGCTGCTTAGAATGCAAGTTTGAGTAATTGCACCCAAGCACTTTATAAGCTCTCATACACTTATTATATAAAGTGAACCAAGTTATTGATTTTACAAATCTAATCGATGTTTCTGCTAAATATAAGACTCCTGATGCAGGCCGGTTGTGCCGAAACATGAATATGTTCAGTCATTGAGTGAATAAAGTAGAATTGTGAAACATATCAGCTCACCAGTTTTCTTTGGACATCTCTACTGTTTGTTTGCTTATGTCTATCTCAATAGCAGACTATGGATTTTTCCTCCAGAAGTTTGGTTTTGTTTTATATTTTTATTTTTTTAACCCAGCTACTACTCATTGCATCCTCTGGCAATGAGTTCCAGAGCTTAAATATTCTTTGAATGAAAAATATTTCTTCATATTTGTTTTAAAAGTATTTCCATTAATTTAATTGAGTATCTCCTGGTGTGGATATTCTTAAATCAGGCACAGCTTTCCATTATCAAATGGGAAGTACTGGACACACATGCAATATTTTTACACACATCTAAAGCATGCCTATGCCACACATTTGTTTGAAATCTCTGCATTTTGGGAGTTTTAATCATACTGGTAGTGGCTTCCTAAAATTATTTTGCACATATGTGCAATCTAGAGGCTCCTTTTACTCAGCTGCATTAGCATTTTTAGCGCACGCAGCATTTTAGCGTGCGCTAAACACACGCTACGTGGCTAGAACTAATGCCAGCTCAATGCTGACATTAGTGTCTAGCGTGTGCGGCAATTTAGTGCATGCTATTCCGCGCATGAATGCCCTAACGCAGCTTAGTAAAAGGAGCCCTAGGTGTATACATAGATATTGCCTTTGTTCTATGTAGAGGCTTCTGAAATAAGTTCAAGTTCAGTTTACTCTTGATATACTTCAATTTACAGAAATATCAGCGAGGGTTACATAAAATTCCCCAATATATTCCTCCTCAACATTAGAATAAATATTTATAACAAATAGGGATAAGTATGTACAAGGCAAAATGGTATGGCTAATTTTTAATTCATTTGGGCTTTTTCCTGGTTTTTGGACTCAGTGTCATACACTGAAAAATTTTAAAATGCAAGCTAATAGGGTTACATGTTAATTTGATATGGTATGCTAACGAATGTGCTCTAGGAACCTACAAAAATGTTTTTCCTTCTAATGAGTCATGAGAAGGTAAACAGTTCTCTTTTGGTGTATTGAACTCACTGTTTAGGTTTCCATTCTGTAGAAAGAAAGCCTTGATTTTTAGTGTCTTATGAAAGAAAATATGCCAGTCCATGTGTAATATTTCGCAGAAGGATGCTAGTGGATACAGGGAGACTGATAAAGGCAGATGTGTCCTTACCCCTTAATTCAACACCACTCCTTTTGCTGACATTGGGCTGGAGATTGGAACCTGCTATTGAGGCAGCCTGTGGAGTCCCCCTGGTCAGACTGGAGACTCTGGTCATTTCATTGATGTGGTTGCTCCTTTAACTTTGTAGCCTTTGAAAATCATGGTTGCTTGCACCCTGATTTATATGTCTAAGGAAACATTCACCTATGTGTTAGCAGACTGTTCAGCTGTATTCTATGAAGTATGCACTGTGGTGTGGTGAAGCCTAAACAGAAAGTGATAACTGAAAATTTATGTGATGATCCTCAAGTGAATGTAAACCAAAACCCAAGGGAATTTGAAAGTAAACATAATAAACAAGTCTATCGATATCGGAAGATTGGGATAAGTAAATATCCGAGCAATGCCGAGTGCTCAGCTAGTCATGAATAAAACAATGAACTCAAATACCAGCAAAAAGAATACCTTTAACCTTTCAAATAAAAATTTGTGTTTTGACCATATGAAACTGGACGGTTTTTTGGAAGATTAAAAATATGAATTCATGCTTGTACCTTTGGAGTGAATGTGATAAGATATATTGCATGGGGTCTGATAAGATGTCTACAGTATTAGAGATGGACCTTTAACATATTTTTAGCATGAAAAAATTTAATACCTTCAGTATTTTTAATGATCCCATACCCCCAATGGTGACCTTTAACTTGCCTGCTAGAGATCCCCAGGCAGCAGCAGAGATTCACATTTGCCCACCAGCTCCAGAATCTCCTCTCTATCACATCCTGCTCCTGAGGAAACAGGAAGTTGCCAGATAGGGTGGGACACAATAGAGAAGATTCCTGCTCCAGTTGTGGATAGTGAATGTGAACCACTGCCGCCACCTGGTGATCTCTATCAGGCAAGTTGAGGTAGACTGGGGAGAACGTGTTTGGGAGGAGAAGATGCTGGATGCTGAGGGGGAGGGGAGGGAGATGGAAAGAGAAGCTGGAATCGGGGAGACGTGGGACTCAAGTGCAGCGGAGAGGAAGGACGTGATGGTTGACAACAGGAGGCAGGAAGGGAGAGAAGAAGAGATGTTTGAATGGAGAGGGAGGCAAAAAGAGAAGAGATATTAGAATTGGGGAATGGAGGGGAGATTAATCACATGATAGTGATTAATGATGTGATTAATTTTATTAATCCCATAATTTTGAGAGAAACTTTTAATCATTGCTCATTTCATACATTCATTTTAAATTGTATTTTCTGTCTCCGCTTTTGCACTAATGTGGAGTGGTTGCATGTGGCGCCACTTGCATTGCATGGGAGATATGACATCTTCTGATAGGTGATAGTCTTTGCCAATGAGTAAAGGCTAGGCTTCCAATTCCCACCAAACACTCTTGGTAAATTCCAATCGGTTATAATTCAAGAAAACAACTTTCAGGAAAGTTAAGTGCAGAAGCATTATTCATAGTTAAGTGTTATATTTTCTGGGTCCACAAAGTAGGAATAGGAGTTTTACAGCCACATGTTAATTCCCAGTTTGTCCTTAGTTCTGCTGACCTATCGGTAATTCCAAACAAGTACTCTTCGTCTCAACATTGGGCAGAACAGTTTTAACAAATCAAAATATATTTAGCATATAAAATCCTGGTCCTAAGGCTTTTAAACTCCTTTAAGTAAAATTTTTCTTTTTAGAGCTGCTGAGTGTGCTTTCACTGTTTTCCTAAATTTGTCTAATTCTCATTAGTACAGTACTTCTCCCAAGCTTCAGTCATAGGCTTTTTTTTCTGCATTCCCAGAATAGTTTGTCAACACAGAACTGCCAGGCTGCCAAAGCTTAGTTGTGGAGAAACAGCTGGCTTTAAGCCTCTCAGTCAGCCATTCGTGGGAATTACCCCTTTCACAGTGTATGCCAAGACTTTCCATTTTATCCTCTTCTGAAAATGGTCTCTATGCAGACTTTAAGCTCCAACTAATTTCCCGTAAGCTCTAGCATACCAAGGGTGGTGGGAGGTGGTCCAAAGTGAGCTTCAAAATCTGTGTGATAGTATTCCTAGTTATTTATGGTCAGATTCAGAAAATATTTGAAACAAAAACGGAGTTTTCTTCAAAACATATTTTATCTCTTAACTATCCAAGTTTATCAAGGGTTAAATATAAACATATTCAACTTCTTTTTATTATCAAGCTGCTAAGCCAAACAATCGGAAGTATTTCTCAGTATGGTCAGTTTTGTAAGTCTTAAACACTTTTTTTGTTTAAGAAATATGTGATTTGTCTAGGGCAGTGTTTCTCAACTTGGTTCTGGAGTACCCCTTTGCCAGTCAGGTTTTCAGGATATCCACAATGAATATGCATAAACTTGATTTGCATACATGGCCTCCTTTATATGCAAATTTCTTTCATGCATGTTTATTGTGGATATTTTGAAAACCTGAGAGACAATGGTCTAGGGTGCAAGTGAGCTAATGCATATCATGTTCAAGTTGAAGCCAGTGCTCCTGCCTGCCTTTCTGCTAAGTGGCTTGATTATTAGAGGTATTGTTTTAATTGTGTACTGGTCGCACTGATCTAAGAATAACTATAATTTTTACAAATTGTTCACTAGGATCTTATGAGTATTCCATTCCTTGTATTACTGCTTATTTATTAGATGATATGATGTGTTAGAGATGACTATTTTAGACTTTATAGGGCTATCATGCTATACTGATCTTTTCATTGTCTTGTAAACTGCCTGGATCTGTCCTGGTAAAGGTGGGTATTGGGTAACAAATGCAGAATGTTACATCTGCCCCAGGTTCAAAGATGGAAAGGGGCATTTGAAGCAATTGTGGGGCTATGGTGCGCATGCTGACAGCCATTGGCTCCATAGGCCCTGGCCCCCTCTGATGTCACCTTTCCATTCCAGGGCGAGGACTGGCAGAGCCGATGGCTGCATACATGTGGACCGTGGCCCTGTGACCTCTTCACGTTCTTGCTGCTGCCTGGGGGGGGTGTTTCTGCTCCTTGTTACTGTCAAGACAGGTATGCCACCGCCCACTAGGGATCTTCTTTTCCATTTTCTGACTTGTAGCACTGTTTAATTCCCTGTTATCGGATCATTTTGGAAATACAGTAAAACCTTGGATTTGCAAGTAACTTGGTACGCAAGTGTTTTTTCAAGACAAAACATTTTATTAAATTTTAACTTGATATACAAGCAAGGTCTTGCAAGCCAAGTACATACAGCTACACTGGTTGCCAATGGAAGCTCGTGTAAAGTTTAAATTCACCTGCCTCTGTTTTAAAGTTTTCTACGGTCTAACCCCTAAATACATCACTGACCTATTCTCCTTCTCAGCCAACAAACACAAGAGAAGTTCCCACTCGCACTTCGTTTCTCCCCCGGTTAGAGGATGCAAACTAAAAAAACACCATGAGCATCTTCTCTCACATCAGGCTGCTCTATGGGGTAAAGACCTAGAACAACTCCTATTGCCCACCACTTATGAGGTATTCAGGAAATGCCTCAAAACCCACCTATTCCTGAAATACCTAGACAGTTGACCCACTTCCCTCTTTCCCCTCCCTTGCCCTTTCTCCCCACTGTTCCCCACATCCCTTAAGTTAATTCAACTTGTACGTCAACTCAACTTGTACTCCACTAATCTTTTGTAAACTGCATAGAACTTAACGGTATTGCGGTATATAAACTGTTATTATTATTATTATTATACAGTATATCATATCACAATTGAGCCAATGGTCTCTCTCTGTGTCTCTGTCTCTGTGTCTGTCTGTCTGTGTGTGTGTGTCTCTCTCTGTAGTGACTGTTCTAAACAATAAAGGTTTTTCAATACGAGTATATACAGCATTTTGTATTAAAGTTTTTGGGTTGTGGAGTTTCCATTATTTCTTATGGGGAAATTCACTTTTCAAGCATGTTTTCGGAATGAATTATGCTAGCAAACCAAGGTTTTACTGTACAGTCTTATTGGAAAATCTTGAGAAACATTTTTTGGAAATGGTAGTGTCTTTGTGCTTATGACAGAATGGATTAGTCCTGTGTAGCAGGAAATCACTATATCACATACTGGTAGCCTCTTTGTAATTTTAAGAGGCTTTACATTATCACTATTATGTTTTATTCATGTTCGATTTGTTGTGCTGTATGTGATTCTGTTTGTGTATGTACTCTATTGTGACCCGCCTTAGGAAAGGCGGGGTATAAATAAATACAAATAATGTACTTTGGAATAAGATTGTGTGCTAAAAAATAGTAGTTCTATTTGTAGCAGATCTAGTAGCTGAAAATGTGGGATAAATTAAGGTCAATTTTGTCAACCAAAGCATGTTAAATGGAGAGGAAAAAATGAGGCTTATGACTTCCCCCCCTCCCCCAATTGGAAGATAGGTGTATACGAGAGCTTCTTCTTTGTGGGACTTTTGTGTTCTTTGTAGTGTTGAAGTTGGCCATTTTGTTTCAAGGGGCACAAAATTTCAATTGAGAGTGATATCTGTAACTATCAAACCTCAGGCTAATTCATTTTCTTGTGCAATGGTTGAAAAACTTATAGGCTGTGCAGCCCCTGGTGTTTTATGGATCATTGTCCAAAGTTATAAAGTCACTTTTCCTGTTGCTTGTTAAAGCACAATAAAATGGCAGTTTAGTATTTAGCATGATTGGTTTTAATTGTGAAATTTTTAAAAAGGCAGAGAACATGGCTGGCATATTTCCAGCACCTGGCATCTGCTGTTGGAGAAGATCTTGTCTGACCAGAATTTTCATTTGCTGTTACGGCTGTTAAAATGGGCAATCATGGTAGTAATTAAACATATCTTAAAGAATGTATTGCAAAGGAACTAGAACGTGCCAGAAAATTAATGACTGTGCAGGCACTACAGGAAACTCATGCGTTAATATGACAAAAGACACCTTGGTTTTCTTCTACTCAAGTGCAGAATTTGTTGACTTAAAGCCAACTTTTAAAAGTATGTTGAGAACTAAACAAACCATTCATAACATAGAGATGTCCTTTGTGCATCCTTCCCCATTTACCTACGTCTGCAGTTATAGGATATTTTTATAACAGGCCACCTGACTTGCACAGAAGAATAGAATGGAATAAGAATAGTTATACTGGGTCTGACCAATGGTCCATCTCGCCCAGTATCCTATTGCCAACAGTGGCCAATCTGGGTCTAGTACCTGGCAGAAACTCAAATAGTAGCAACATGAGAACCGGAGAAGGACGGATGTGGTCCCACAGAAGTGGAAGTAAGGAAGAAATAGGGAACTACAGATATGCTAATCTGACTTCTGCGGTACGTAAATTAATGGAAATGCTTTTAAAACTGAGAATAGTGGCGCTTCTGGAATCCAGTGGATTGCAGGACCCGAGGCAACATGGATTCACTAAAGGCAGGTTGTCGGATACATCTGATCAATTTTTGACTGGGTAACCAGAGAATTGGATAGAGGAAGTGTGCTATTTGTGGTGTATTTAGATTTTAGCAAAGCCTTTGACAGTTTTCCACACAGGTGTCTAATAAATAAACTGAGTATCCTCAGTATGGGCCCCAAAGTGATGGACTGGGTCAAGAACTAGTTGAGTGGCAGGCAACAAAGGGTAGTGGTCAGTGAAGAACACTCCAAGGAATGGGATGTTACCAGTGGTGTGCTTCAAGGTTCTTCTGTTCTTGGGCTTGTTTTTAACATTTTTGTAAGTGATAACACTGAAGGTCTGTCAGGTAAGATTTGCCTCTGTGGTTTATACCAAAATCTGCAATAGAATAGACACCCCCGATGGTGTGAATAACATGAGGAAGGACATAGCGAAGCTTGAAGAATGGTTTGAAATTTGACAGCTAAGATTTAATGCTAAGAAATGCAAGGTCATGCATTTTGGCTACAAAAACCCAAGAGAATGGTACAGTTTAGGACTTGAAGCTGTGGCACGCCCTTATTAATCAGCATCTGGCATATTTCTATAAGAAAACAGCAAAGAATCAAGTATTGAATCTTCTCCCAGGTCCAAAGGATAGTCTGGGACATTCTCTCATCAGACCAGGCATAGGCAGCTTGATTCTTGAGTGCACAAGTAGATTAGATTTTCAGAATATGCACAGTTGAATATGCATGAGATAAATTTGCATATAATAGAGGTAGTACATGCAAATTTATCTCATGCATATTCATTGTGGATATCCTGAAATTCTTACCATCTTGTGGCACTTGAATTGTCCTATTCCTGCACTAGACTATTTTGTTTATATAAATGATTATTGAGAGCTTCTATACCGTTATTAACCCTTTCAGGACCATAAGGATCGTAGGCCAATTTTTGTGGTTTTGACGACATTTTTATGGTAAAAAGGGCTTGCAGATGCCCAAAAATTGATTTTTTTTGTGAAATATCATTATTTTTATTTAAAAAAATCACACTTCTGGCTTATGGACAGTGTGGCAAGTGAATCTTCTCATCAATCTAGCAACGATGCTAATGAATGAATGTCGGAACCAGTTTGTTTACATAAAGGTAGTATCATATGGAATCCGTACATATCAAATTTAGAACTGTAGACTATCCCAATCAAAATTGATAGGATTTTAAAGTTATGGGACAAATATGTCCCTTGGTCCTGAAAGGGTTAAGGAGCCTCTGCAAAGGCGCCTCACTACATTAGCTTCTGTAGAGATGTTACCATAATGCATGGATGGGCTCTATACTGAAATACAGAGAGCTCTATGGTGGTGTTATAGAGTTATTAATGCTGGCATGAAAACTGCAGCAATCTGCAGCTTTCTTATATATATATATATATATATATATATATATAGATAGATAGATAGATAGATAGATATAGATCAGGGATCTCAAAGTCCCTCCTTGAGGGCCGCAATCCAGTCGGGTTTTCAGGATTTCCCCAATGAATATGCATTGAAAGCAGTGCATGCACATAAATCTCATACCTATTCATTGGGGAAATCCTAAAAACTCAACTGGATTGCAGCCCTCAAGGAGGGACTTTGAGACCACTGATATATATATATATATATATATATATATATATATATATATATTAATATATATATATATAAATAATCTATATCAGTGGTCTCAAAGTCCCTCCTTGAGGGCTGCAATCCAGTTGAGTTTTTAGGATTTCCCCAATGAATAGGTATGAGATTTATGTGCATGCACTGCTTTCAATGCATATTCATTGGGGAAATCCTGAAAACCCGACTGGATTGCGGCCCTCAAGGAGGGACTTTGAGATCCCTGATCTATATCTATCTATCTATCTATCTATCTATCTATCTATCTATCTATCTATCTATCTATCTATCTATCTATCTATCAATTTTTGTTGTTTAAAATCACTCAGATTTAATCTTGGATCTCTAGATTACATGAGGGCTTGAGATAGATTAAGAAAGAATTTGTTTCCTGTTTTTTGGCTTTACCTGATTTGATTTAAGTTATACTGTCTTAATCTAACTTTCTGCACAAGTGTTGCATACTTGGAAATTATTTGGAAAATTATAAATAAATTAAAAAAAATACTGGCATGGTTATGCCAATAATTCATCATCCTACTTATATGCACATGTTTATACCCATGTATGTACACATGTAATACTAGGTTTACTATTGCAGCTAAATACACTACACACTTTTTATTTTTATATACCTCTTAAGGAGGTTGGCCATTTCAACTAAATATAATGTATATACATGCATCCCTGAATGTTCTAGTTTCCTCTCTCTCTGTCAACTTCATAATTTCAGCTGAAGTAGTTTGAGAAAAGAATAGTATTTATCCCTTTCTTGAATTTTCCAGAGGTCTTTTCTAACTTTAATTCTTTTGGTAGTACATTCCACCATGTTAGTGCCAGATTTAGTAATTAACTGCTCAAAGGTATAATACCTTAAGCAAAATTCAAATCCTTTACTTTGGTTCCAGCCTCCTGTCTTAGATCTGTGTGTGAGCGAGGGCTTTCATGCTTTATATCCTAGCAGTTAGCCAGTCAGGTGGGTGAAGGCCCATCCAACAGCAGTATACATTCTTGATGTAGCTGGCTAGGATCCACAAGGTTGGTCAGAAGCCCCATACTATCTGATACTGACATTGGTGGCATGATCTCAACTGCTGCCGGCAACCCCATGCATGCTCATTTCATGCACATGAATTGAGCATGTGTGTGGAATGCCAGTTTTGGTGGCTGGAAATGTGACACTGACTTCACCAGTGCTCAGTCAACCCTGGGGATTCCAGTGGAGGTCTTCAGCTGGCAGGGCTTGGGAATCCTTAACCAACAAGGTATTTTATACTACTACAGTTCCCTAGAACAGTGGTTCCCAACCCTGTCCTGGAGGAACACCAGGCCAATTGGGTTTTCAGGCTAGCCCTAATGAATATGCATGAAGCAAATTTGCATGCCTATCACTTCCATCATATGCAAATCTCTCTCATGCATATTCATTAGGGCTAGCCTGAAAACCCGATTGGCCTGGTGTTCCTCCAGGACAGGGTTGGGAATCACTGCCCTAGAATAAACAGTTAGAGGAGTTTCCAGCTATTACATGCTACATCTTGAGACACACATACCCTGAGACTCTTGACTGAGAGAGAGCACAGGCTGTCTTCCATCTTTATTCTAAAATACTGCTGACTGGTACGATTGTATCTTATGAGGAAGAATGATAGGCAACACCACTGTTCTCCTGTTAGGGTAGAGACAAAATGTAAATGTTTGTTGGAATCTGTGTATCCATTGTGAATAGCTGTATGCTGTCTTAAAACTACCGTACCTTTGCTGGAAGACTTTCCCAATTATGTAATTTGATGAGTTTTCTCACTAAAGGTTAACTTGGCTCAGAGAGCAACGACGGGTGTAGTCTGCTTGAGAGTGAGGGAGATTTCACACTGTGTGGTTTTGCCTCTGGTCTCCTGGAGTAATCCAGTCCTGGGCCCTGATCCTAAATCAATACATTTATTATGTACCAGGGAAAAGCTCTGATATTGAGGTTTATAGTAGGCAACTGCCTAGGTGAACTCTAACCACAAACAAGCCCTCTGGCATTACGTCTATATTTAAATTGAGAGGAGTCTGTCAAAACTTGGAAGAAAAGGAAGCAAGCTTGTTAGGTTGCCTATCATGTTCTATCTTATGAACACCAGAAGGAAGCTGTTTGGCATGATATAAGTACCATAATGAGTGTTAATAAATTTGAGACTGAGATCGTACTCTACCTAAACTGGTTTAGGATTAAGATTCATTATTGTCATGGTATATCCAATACGAAACCATTTGAAGACATTGGGGTAAAAATTCAGCTGGTTGTGGTAAGCATTTTTTCTTTTAAGCACCGACTGCTGCAGGCAGAATTAGCCCTGAATATTCAGTGCCAAGCCATGTCCAGGCACTTTTACTGAATATCCTGGGCTAATATTTTTTTACAAGCTGGCTGCCAGAGCTTGTGTGGGCCCCGGCTGAATACTTGCTGAGATTTGCATAAAAGATTCATGCGCTTTCTGGTGGTCTTTGCTTCCCTATTCCAATACCCTCCCCCAAATCATAATAGGTCCCCCCCCCCCCGGCCTACTTAGTCTTTGGTGGTCCAGTGGGGACAATAGGGCCAAGAATGAATTCCACTTGCTCCTGTCCTTAGTGGTTGTCTCACAGAAATGGCTGCTGCAACCTCTAGCAACAGCCTTGCAGTATATTTAGAGTACCACAAGGCTCTTGTGAGAGGTGACAGTTGCTAGGGGGCAGAGTGAGTCCCTCCCCCATCACCCCATACTGGAGCATCAGGGACTTAGGTAGACCTGGGAGGGGGCTTGTTGTGAATAGGGGAGGATCTCCTTTGGACCTGGGAGAAGATGGGGAGATCTTACTCATTGAGGATAGTAGGGAGGTTGGGAGGCTGGGCTGAACCTTGTTTGGGGGGGGGGAGAAGGGGATTGGCACAATTTTAAGCAGGAACCCAGAATTTAACTGGGTACTGGCTGCTGTTCAGACTGGTACTTGGTTAAGTCTCTGAAAATAAGTTCAGCCTTTTTTGTTGTAATCCTAACTTTGTGGTTGCTCAGCAAGTTATCAGACTGAATATTGCCAATAACTGACTGAGTTGCTACTCTACCCTAACTCCATGCAAGGACTGCCCAGAGACTGTGGTAAAAATGGAATAAACCCTGTTAGTCCTACTTACCTCACTGAGGAAAAACGGCTCCTAAAGCAGATGGACCCTTGGGTGCTCTTTTGAGGCCTTAGTACCTTCTATTCTTGGTAGTCTTGCATGGCTGTCCCTTCAGCCCACAGACCTCTTTTCCATTTCTCATCCTTTACTTCACTATTACTCTACCCAGCTTAGGGATAGCAGCACTGGATGGTTTTTATGATCTTTACTTCAGTTTGCCTTGTTTGGTTATCTGCTGTAGATAGTCATTAAGGAAGTCATCTTCCAGGCTACACCTGAGCTTAATGGACTTTTCTGGGAAAGAAAACTCCAAGTCCATAAGAACAGGTTTTGGGTTGGGGGTTTTTTGTGGGGTTTTTTTTGTTTTTTTTTCTTCTTGCAGGTTTCTGGGTCTTGCTGTGTCTTGTCAGGTAGAAACTGATGTTTCAGCCATCATGCTGTGAGGTCTGCAGTTTTGTCTTTATATAGTAGGTCCTCAAACCTGATTGGTTGGGGCTTGAGGTGAATGGGGCAGGAAAGTTCATTGATCACCAATTTGAATTTGGTGGGAAAGTCAGTTGATCTTTTATTTTTTTCCTTCAAAAGCAATACAGGAGACCAGAAAGCAGTCCCAGTCTCCATTACCTTATGTAACAGGTAGAGTAAGAATAAGGTCTGATGACCAATGAAACCCTGGAATGAATTGATAGACCTTCTATCCCCAACATTGTACTTTTTTTTTCTACAGAAAGTGGAAATTTTCTTTTTCTACTCTTTAAATTTGATGTAAACAACTTTATATACTGCCTTTCCTTACCATATTTCAAAGTTTAGTAAACCATAATAGGAGCAGGGGCTCCAGTGTTCCTCTGTCTAGACATAAATGGCATGTTGTGGCATCCTGTTACATACGTGGGAATTCATAATTCAAGACTGCTCTATAACTCTCCTAGTAATGGTGTCCTTGTACACACATCAGAAGATTTTTCATGTTTGTTGCACAGCACCTGCAGTGAGCCATGAACATTTCAGAAAGTGAGCAAATTTTTTTTTTTTCCTTTATATATCTTCTCAAGCTTTTATATGACTGGATTTATTAGGTAAGTGATAACCTGCAAACATTAGCGGGTCATTGTTTTTTGGTCTTTGTAATTATATGAATGTATCTTTTAGATGGTGGTGAGACATCCGGGCAGAAATGTCAGACAGGCAGATCGAGACTTGGGCCTGGATTACTGTAGAGATATCTAGTGTGGAGAGGTAGATCTGTGAGTCATCAGCAGAGAGGACAACATGTCGAGGAATAGGTTGTGATCAACAGTGTCAAAAGCAGCAGATAAATTGAGAAGGATGAGGATAGAGTAGAGGCCTTCAGATCTGGTCAGGAACAGGTCAATGCTGAAACTGTTCTAAAGTCTCCAAACTTAATCCTACTATTAGATATCTGTCCTATATTGTACTATGCATTACTGGGATATCTCTGTACCCAAGAACATACAGTGCCTCAATTTCCTTCTCCCCAACCCCCCCCCCTAAAAAAATACCACCCAAACCTCCTAAGACCTATGTTCTGATTCAAAAGATTGGTTGCATAAATATGTGGTGATAAATTTTCCTCTTTGAAGTTAGTGACTGGCCTGCACAGATGTATAAATGATTGCCTCTAGTTTTGAAAATCTTAATAACTTCTGCCAAGTTTAAAAACTCATGCAGACTCCTGCCGTCCCGTCCCGTGCCCCCGTTGGAGGGGGTGGACCCGGCAGACGCAGTCATTGCAGGACTTTGTCACAACTCCCTGCGTCTGCTGGGTCCACCCCCTCCAACGTAACTTACTTCTTCTGGAGCAGAGTCAGCAGACGAGTCATCATGGGACCTTCCAGCATGCGGCTGCTGAGTCCGCTCCAGAGCAAGTAAGTCGGAGTGGGGTGGACTGGCAGCCGGCAGCTACAATCATCGTGGGACCTTGCTGCATGAAGGGAGAGAAAGGAGCAGGATTGCTGAAATGGAAGAGTGGTGGAGGGAAAGAAAGGGGGCAGGGTGGTATGAAAGGGTGGTGCTGATAGAATTGATGTACAGAGAAAGGGGAGAGACATAAGGGGGAAGGATATTGGAGGGAGAGAAAGGGGGCAGATGCTGATTGAAGAGGGGTGGATGGCGAGAGAAAGGGCAGACATTGGATGGTAGTGGGGAGCATATGCTGGATGGAAGTGCAGATGGGAGAGATAAGGGAGCAAATGCCTGAAGGAAATGGGAGAAGAGAAAGAGGGGAGCAGACGCTGGATGGAAGTGGACAGAGAGAGGAGAAGGTACTAGATGGAAGGGTTGGAGAAAGAGAGTACATGATGGAAGGAGGGGATAAATAAAAGGAGGGCACATGATGGGGAGAAAAGGATTGAGTTAGGGAAACACTGGAGGGGCGAGGGAAAGAGGTGGCAAGCTTTAGGTAGACAGTAAAAAAGGACATTGATGAGAGGGTAGTAAGAACATAATCTAGACAGATGCAGAAAATAAACTGAAAAGGAAAATGAGGGAAAAAAGGGAAAGGGATTGCAGAGGAGAGGTGTGGGAGAGGGAAGGAGAGGAGAGAGATGCCAGACCAATGGGGTGAAAGGAGAGATGGAAGGGGGAGGCATACAGTTTCTGGAAGGGGCATAGAAGGAGAGAAGATGCCATATAGGGGAATCGAGATGGCCGACAGTGGATGGAAGGAAGAGAGTTACAAGAAGATGAGGAAAGCAGAAACCACAGAAGACAAAGGTAGAAAAAAAATTTCTATTTATTTATTGCTTTAGGAGACGTGTCACTGTTTCTTTGGTGCACTGTATGCAAAGTTCAGCTTCTTACTGGTTCAATTTAACCTTTGTCTATGTATTTCTATTTTATCCCCCCTTTTACAAAACTGTGGAGCGTATTTTAGCGCCAGCTGTGGTGGTAGCAGCTCCGATGTGTGAATTTTACCACCATGGCTAAAATTCACACTACAGTTTTGTAAAAGGGGGAGGGGTTAGTTTGTGATGACATATTCCATACTAGGCGAAGGTGTTTTCTGTGTTCTGTGTGTTAGAAAGACATGTTAGGATTGACTGCAGGATTGATCTGTACTAGTCTGGCTTGTTTAGTTTTACAATAGGTGTATTCATGTACTGCTCACTGCAGTATGTAAGATGCTGCCTTTTCCTAGGTACTCATGTGTGACATGTGGCTTGCTACTAAAAATCATGTTTTTCATACAGATGGGGGGGGGGGGGTTAAAAAAATGATGGGCCCCGGGTGTCACATATGTGGGGATTAAAAAAATGATGGGCCCCGGGTGTCACATATGCTAGGTACGCCACTGGATGGAAGGTATGGTCAGTAAATTCTGATCAGTCGATCCAAGGGTCCGAGGAGGGCAAAAGGGGATGATGAGTTTATCAAGGTTTGCAGCCAATTGAGACACCATTATCTGTTGGCTTTTTCTAATCAAGGTATCTGCCCTGTCAATGTGCTCTTGTGTGCGTGATGTTGGGCAAACAGAACGACCATCGTCAGTTATACCTATTTTTAACGCTTTAAACTTTTTTACCCACTTGTAGTACCATGAATCAATGAAAGGTTTGTTTATATTGAGTCAATATCCAATGGTAAATTTCCACAGGTTTTACTCCCTCTGCCCAAAGAGCGCATTACTACATGTTCTTCAATGGTGCAATCTTGCAGTGGAGCATCCATGTTTCTAAAAACCGAGCGCTGCACTGTGCATGGATGAGCCATCCAACAGGCAATGTATGAGTTCTTAGGTTGCATTTTGCTAGTGCTCTTCCAGCTATTATGTCATTTAAAAATTGCCTTTAATTTTTGATTCACCCTTCGTAAATTCCTAATGTTGGTAGGATGAATTAATAATCATCTTATATCATATTAGTTTTGATTTCATAGCACAGATTCCAGAATCATTAATTTTTCATGTGGATGTGAGGAATCAAGTTAATTTTAAGAACTGCTTGTTTTAACATGAGGCTGAAGTCTCATGTGTTAACTTGTGATATGGCATTCCAAATCACACAACACATTATCATCTTAGTATCAGCATGCTTGTTGGGTGTGTTTATGTGTTTCAATACCGACAAATGAAGTGCTTTTATAGTCGCAGCCACTGATCATACCGCTGTGTTCCCAACTGCAAAGGAGCAGCCTGGTTACCAGTTTGAGGGTAAAGGAATTTGTTTGCAGTGCTTTAAGATAGTGAACTTGCTTGTTTACTTCAGCAAATCATTTACTTCTTATACATTCCGAGCCTTGCTTTGTAAAGATAAATGGTTGTTAAGTAGATTCCCTGTACACTCCTTGACACTAAATTTCAACGTTCATGAGGTGGTTATTAATGTCTATATTTAGCCAAGTATGTCAAATGTTGAAAAGGTTACATTGTCATTAACTGTAGATGTGTGTGTGTTTTTTTTTTTTGGGGGGAGGGGTGTTTTTGTGTGTTGGTTTTTTTTTTTCAAATTTATATTAGATTTTTGAAAAATACTTAAAATTATTTCATTTTTCCTAAATGCAGTATTAGGTATGTGACAGTAGTATTGATGGATACATCCAGTATTTAAAAGTTTGAGACTGTGGCCTGAAGCTATTACTGCCCTATGCTAGAATCTAACAAAAAAGGGGATACTGCAACAATAATGTACAAGATGCGGGAAGGGATAAAACACAGACCGTACGGATCTTGCGGATCTAAAACCCGAACGTCCTTAAAAATCTGAGGTCCGTATATTGATAAGTCCGCCTTATAGCTTATTCCACCGCTTTCCCTGCACGCTCAGCTCAGGCCCCCGGCTCTGCCTTCCCTAATGGCTAAGGAGGGAGGAGGCGCACCGTGGCTTTTGCTAATTAGCCCGATTGTCCCTTTCTCCAGATCTCTCCCTCCGTGCTGATTTCGAGAGCCCCCGTGATATAATACTGGATGGCAAATAGCTAGGTATATTTTTTTTTTGGGGGGGGGGGTATAAAAAATGTGCAGTGCATCTGACTTTACAGACCCCACGTATCTGAACTGCACGTCCTTGAAAATCTGAGGTCCGCGCCACTTTTGGTCTCTGGCTCTGACAGACTTCTATGACATTTTAGCGCTGATGGATCCTAATGCTTTTCCCTCCCTATGCTGAGACTAAAAGTGGCACAGACCTCAGGGCAAAAGTTTTGCCGCTAGTCTCGGCATAGGGAGGGAAAAGCATTGGGATCCGTCAGAGCTAAAATGTCATCAAGGTCTGTCAAAGCCAAAAACTACAAGTGGCAAGGACCTCAGATTTTTAAGGATGTGCGGTTTTAGATCCGTGAGGTCCACGTTTTACCCCTTCCCACAAGATGCCAATTGTGTGAAAAACTGGGACCAGACAGTCTGTGTTTTGAAAACACACTCCTTTCTCATGGGTCCTAAATTTGAGTAAAACCTGTTCTCAAGAGAACCATAAGGATAACAACTGGAAATAACACGGTCGAGTAAACAAAACAACGAGACTGAAGAACTGCTCGTTTTCGAGTCTGCACTGCGGAGCAGTTCTCCAGTCTCTGGTTCCTTCCATCTAAAATTGCTAAGCACATGAAGATTGAAAAAGCAGGAATGGTGGAATGCCAAACTTCTCTTGAATTTACCTTACCTGATCAGTTTCACAGCCATAATGTGCAGGTTTTGTCTGTTCCGGTGACTGAGGCTCATGTTCAGCCAGTGTGTTTACTTAAAGGTCTCTCTAGCCTAGCCAAATCTGTTTGAAACAGGATACAAGAATTTCAGCACTTTCACTTTTGCGTTTGTAGAGAAGCCAGACTTAGTAAATCATTGCACCTTTACATTGAAGGTGGTGACCTTTGTATTCGGAACAAGGACTACAACAATTCCATTTTTCACAATGCTTTTAGGCAGCACCACTTTGATTGCAAGTGAATTTTGATATATATGTATTTCCTCTGTATCTTTCAGCTTGTTGGTTAAGCGTACGGAATATTTTTTGTCTCCTCATTCTAGGCGTGAAGAAAGTATCAGGAGACTGAAAAATGTGAGTAGAAGTGATTTTTCTCATGTTCCATAAATGCTACTGAACTTTTTTTTGTACAAGGGATAATCTGCAAAACTGTCTCCTCTATATAGCCTGAGAGCTTATACACCTGTCAAACATCTATTGTCTGTGGAAAAACGCATGGAAGACTGCTCACTGTGCCCATATTTGAAAGGGGGCTGGCATTGTAATAAAAGCATTGGAGTGCTAAGTCTATGTACTAGGTTTTATTTTTCCAGCACAGTCAACAGTGGAGTCCAGCCCTTTTCATAGGGTGACATGGTACATCCTGCCCACGGGCAGAACAGGAAGTAGTTTTAGATAAAAGCAAAAGTGATGGGCAACATTTAAAATAATAGCTCTTAAAGCACTTTTCTTCCTGTTACTGGTGGCTGTTGCAAAATACTTCATGATGTTTAACAACTAGAAGGCTTAGCATATCAGATTTGTAGCCTCACAATTGTCTATTTTATGAACATTTAATTTTAATGTACCTCGAGATTTTGAAATCTATACCTTTTTAAAATTATGTTCTGAGCTCCCCTGGGAGAATGGTATAGAAAATTGAATAAATACATAGAAAAAAAGAAATAAATCCAACTTTGTGGATACTACTCGGATTAGAGACTTTTGTTAAATGAAAATGTGGCTGTGATTATATGGAGCAGGTGTCGAGAACTTGTATAATGTGTTGGGTATGTATGACTCCCCTTACACGTCCAATATTGGCATTTTTCTAAGAAATTTACACCCTCCACCCCCCTCAAATTCTGTTTTTGACTTCTGTGGTGATAGGTTTTTCTTGGAGTAGATGAGCCTGAGAATATCTCATACAAGTTATTTTCCGGAAGTGTAGGCTCTTGGTAACGCTTTTTAGGAGCAGTTCTGTAAAGCCAGGCGTGCTCAATGTTTGTCCTTGAAGGCGAGGCTTTTCTGGAAGTGGGTGAGCCTGACAATATCCCATACAAACTATTTCCAGGAAGTGCACTTTAGGCACATGGTAATGTTTTCTATGCTTCACACCTAGGAGCAGTTCTATAAAGCCAGGCGTGCTCAATGTTTGTCCTTGAGGGTGAGGCTTTTCTGGGAGTGGGTGAGCCTGAGAATATCCCATACAAGTTATTTTCCGGAAGTGTAGGCTCATGGTAATGCTTTCTTTGCTGCACACCTAGGAGCAGTTCTGTAAAACCAAGTGTGTTCAATGTTTGTCCTTGAGGCGAGGCTTTTCTGGAAGTGGGTGAGCTTGACAATATCCCATAGGGTTACCAGACATCCGGATTTCCCAGGACATACCCTCCTTTTATCTGGGGGTCTGGACATCTTTTCAAAACCTGGCACTTTGTCCGGGTTTTGAAAAGAAATTGCATCAGGAGGGGGCATCCACGCATTCGTGGATCCAACGCAGTAACATCTCTCGCATGCACATGTCATCGCGTTGCAATCGCGCATGCGCGGATGCCTTCCTGCCCGACAAACAGGCAGCGGGGAAGGGTGGAACTGGGCAGGCCTGTGGGCAGGTCTAGGGGGGTCTGTATTTTACTGAGGTAAAATCTGGTAACCCTAACTATAGGTTCATGGAAATGCTTTATATGCTGCACATCTAGGATCAGTTCTGTAAAGCATGGGTGCTCATTGTTGTCCTTGAGGGCCGCAACCCAATTGAGTTTTCATGATTTCCCCAATGAATATGCATGAGTTCTGATGGAGGCATGCAAATAAATGTCAACATATTCACTGGGGAAATCTGAAAACCTGATTGGGTTGTGGATCTCAAGGACTGACATTGAGCACCTTTACTGTAAAAGTTGTTGAAAATTAGGCCCAAAGAGCATACTGTAATTACTGTCATCCAAACCACTCATTCATATGTCTGTTCTGTTACAAGAACAGATATATGAATGAGCGGTTTGGATGACAGCGGTAATGAGTGGATCACTGACGAAGCTGAGGCGAAACATGTCGAATCCTACCGCTAAAAGCTAAATCAAAGATACAGATAAGTGAAAGTTTAATTCAAAATTCAATATTTAAAGATCAAATTAAGTAGTGTGAATTGAGAACGGAAAGTCACATAAATATAATGCTGTAAAACCTTTGACCAATGACGACTGGCGCAGTAAGCTCCAGAAAAATATGCCGTATGGAAGGAGGAGCGGTGGTTCTGAGGTCTTTAGGAAATCAACTGATATGATGGTGATAAATATGGTATGAAGGAGAATTAATGAGAGGAGAATATCTTAGAGTATATTTGTTTGAAGCTAATTCTATAACAGCATCTGGGCACCCAGATTCCATCATAAAATGCTAGCATAAGTTGGTGGTTACATGCCAATATTTAGGCGTGCCCACTTATTTCATGTCAATAGAAGGTTTAAAATGCATGTGCCTCATGGCGCGCTAGCTTTAACAGTATTCGCTAAGTTACTGCATAAATGTGGGACATACCCAAACCCCACTCATGTGGGTGCCCCTTTGCATTTGCACAGTAAGTGGGTTGCATGGCCTGTGTTAGACTATCGCTGAGCATATGGCTCACCCTTAACTTGCAAAACTAATGTTCACACATGTAAGTGCTAGTATTTTATAACAGAAATAAGTGTACATTTAAGGTGTAATTGGTGACCTGGTAGAGCATGGGGGGGGGGGGCTAATGTTTGTTAAATTCACTTGTGGATGCAGCATTTGTTTCTGATGGCCAGGGGTTTCCGATGGCCGGGGACAGAACAACAGCCATGAGCTTTAGAGATTCAGAAAGATGATAAAAGTAAGGAGAGGGAGGGGCTTTACTAAAGAAGGTGCACACATTTTTTAGTTTTTTGGTTAGAGAATGTTTCAATTCAGGGCAGCCAGGATTCAAATCCTTTCTCCCACTGAAGCTTATATGCAAGTTATTTCATCCTCCATGTGTCAGGTACAACTGAGGTGGTGAGCGTATTTGGGTAGGGAAATGAATTTCAGTCCATGAGTTACCTCGTGCTGAGCTTGAATTTGGAAAACATACATAATATACCTAAAATCCAAGCTGAAATAGACATGATTGGGTAGATGATATTTCTTCTGCCAAGCAATTTCCCTAAGAGCAGGACTTAGTAATGAGAGCCACACTGAACTTGAAATTTGGGTGTACTGATTTGGTTTGCCTGAGTAAGTTTTTTAAAAAATAAAATAAAATTGCCTTTCCTTAGCATCAGAGCAGATGAATCCAGAAATGTATCTATCAGCAGGTGGAGAGAGTGCAAAAGTGAACTCAGCCGTATAGGATGGTAAGGCTCCTGGAGATCCAGTATTGCTCTATTTCCAGCAGGCAGTGGATAGTCCCAGAAGCTCTTAGATTCATTCCTGCAGTTCAGCTCATGTTCCAGTTTCTGGTCCAGTTGAGCTTGTGTTAAGGCTTCTACCGGTGCCAGTTCTGGGGTACACCTGGTGGCGCCAGGTCTCTCCCCCTCCTGCTGTGACCTTGGTCTTCTCCTTCCTACATTATTAAAAGAAAAAAAAAAGGTTACAAGGGACCCTTATTTTAGGCTGGTGTCACTGGCTTTTGCTTGAGGGGGTTGTGTATCCTGAAATAAAATCCAGCAATTCCTCACAGAGAAACTGCTTCAGTCTTCACTGCTGTCAGCATTAGTGGGGTGAGTACTACTTTAAAAGTTTTATTGCTGGGGTTAAATGGGGCATATGTTTGGCCCCTATACTGAAACATGCAAAAGGTCCATCAAAAATTATAAAGCCGCTAGCTGATTGGTTACAGCAAGTTCTTGCGGGACAGTGAGAACTTGTGGCAGCCAATCAGCTAGCGGCTCTGCACAGATAGGAGCGAAGGAAGATTGCTCCTGCTGTGGTTACTGCTGGACCATCAGGTATTCTAAGGGTATGCAGGGGAGGTGAGAGGGAGGTAAAAATTCTTAGAATCATCTGGGAGAGGAGACGGAAGGGATCCCTGCTATCCTGGCCATCAGATCTTATAGCATGCTTTTCTAAAAGGAGGAACTTGAGTTCTATTCCTGCTGAGGTTGGCATCTCCTCAGCATCTATGCATTCTGGATTGCCTGAGGTTCTGGAGGAAGGGGAGCTGTTGGTGGATGATTGATCCTATGGCTATTAGGATGTTTCATATGTAAGAACTCCCCTCATTCATGGTCTCTGTCTTATTCCTTCAAGCCTCTGTATGCAGTTCCTAAGTTGCTAGGGCTTATTGTGGGTGCAGAGAGCAGCAGACTTGCTTTGTACTCTGAGCACCCCGCTTCTTTGGAGTTTTTAGCTATAGAAACTGGCCTAGACTATCTGATATATCCCATATATGATTTCATCAGGGCATCTAAGTAGATGGCTCTGACAGTCATTGCCAGGCATTTGCTTTGGATTTGCCATTAGTCCAAGCGGAGGCTGAACAAGCTCCCTTTTAAAGAGAAGCTGGTCAAAGATTTAAAGGACTAAGATACAACAGTTGCCAGAGAATAAGCCTAGGGGTTCCTTTCTGTCATCTCGATCTCATCCTTATCGTACAGGCATTAAGAAGTGTAGGCCTGGAAAGGCTTCTCAGAAGCCACATCAGCAAAAGCAGTCTTTTCCATTAGAGAGGAAGTCTTTTGCACAGCTCTCCATATTCTTCCCAGCTTCTCATCCCTCACAATGATTGGGTTATAGTCCACTCTTCATAGGACTTCATCAGTATCTGGCTCTCCAGGTTTTTTTCAAGAGTGGACCAATGTTTCATCAGACCAGTGGGTCTTGGACATTATCAAAGATGGTTACAGATAGGCTTACCAGATACCTGAATTTCCCCGGACATGATCTCCTTTTAAGGACATGTCTGGGGGTCTGGAAGGCTTTTCAAAACCTGGCACTTTGTCTGGGTTTTGAAAAGCTTTCCTCCACATCACAACAAGGGCCGTCAGGTTTCCAAAGCTACAATTGCTCACCTGATTAAAGAACCCATTTTGTCATCGTATTTGCTTTCAGATGAAGAGATCTCCCATTTCTGTGTAGGGCTCACTCTACCAGAGTTCAGTCTGCTTTATAAGCGGAATCCTTTTCCTGTTCTCTTGAATAAATTTGTAGGTCAGCTATATGGTCCTTGCTGAATACCTTTTCCAATCATTATCATTTGAATGCAGTAGCCAAATCAGATGCATCCTTTGAGGTGTTATCTCCATATGAATGTCTGGGTCCTGCCCTTCTTGAGGACTGCTTTGCTACATACCATAAGTTTCTGGATTCATCTGCTTTCATGCCAAGGATGGAAAAATTCTTACCTGATAATTTTCTTTCCCTTAGTCATGACAAATGAATTCAGAATTCCACTCTGGTGAAGGTATGTCATTTTCTCTGTTTTGAATTGTTTCTTCAGATTGAATTTGTTGGGTTCTATGAATTGTTCTTACTATTTGTATTCTGTGGAGAAAGAGACATTCTGTTCTTTTACTATTCTTTCTGCTGTGTTATGAGAAATACTGTATCTCCAGGAGAAATACTGTCCTATATACCTGAGTTCAGTTTTGCACTGTATCTCCACAAGCTGGTAGATAGTCATATAATCCATACATTTCTGGATTCATCTTCTGTGACTAAGGGAAGAAAAATTATAGGTAAGAAAAATTTTCCATTTTGTTTACCACATTTTTATTTTTGAGATAACTGGAGCAATTCAAGAGAATATGGGATAAATGTAGAAGATATTTATGCTTCCTGTACCATTTTGCAAGTGTGGGTTAATTATTGGGTACATAGCTTTACAATGGGCAGTAAATTAGACAGGCTAGATGAGCATGTTATGGTCCTTAACTTCTGTTACACAGCTCACTTTCACTTTGTCAGAATTAGAGCTCCTAGATACACATTATAGAGGAAATGGAGACTAGAGAATGACAATTTGTCCCCGAACCCACAGGAACTCAATTTTCCTGGCCCTGCCCCACGAGTTTTGTCACTGTCCCTGCCCCATTCCTGCAAGCTCTGCCTTAATCACCAAGCTTCAAACACTTATGATTTTAAATGTGTTTGAGGCTTGTGCAGATGAGGACAGGAGGAATGAGGCAGGGACAGGAAAATGAGCTCCTGTGGGGATGGGAAAAAAAATTCTCCCTGTATCATTCTCTAATGGAGACTAAAAGAAAAGGATTAAAAATGTCTTATTATACAAATACATCCATTAATGCTCAGCCTGCAGTATTCTGACAGTGGTTCATGATCTCTGATGTCCCATCACACTTCTGTAACCAATGTTTCCAGGTTTAGTGCCGTATATAATTGGGGATTAAAAGTAGGGCTGTTCTGAATATTTGTATTTTGATTCAATTTGGCCCCAAATAGTGTCCTGAATACATTGTTTGTATTCAGCTGAATAGTCATTTAAATTCGAATGTGGGGCTCTACTCTGCTAAATCCTAATTAAATAAATACTTGTTCATTGATTTCATGTTGCTTTTATTATCTATGTTAAAGCTCAATATACTTTATTTTTATTTGGTATTCATAGTCACCATCTTCAGTACATCACAGGAAAAGTAATGCTCTAAAATAACATTTTAGTGAGTTTTGTTTCCTATACTGTATACATTAAAAAAAAAAAAAAATATAGCTGTGATGTTGTTTAATCATTAACTAGTAAACGTTTCTGTTGGAATTTTTATTCTAGGTTTTGATCACGTTGTACTGGCTGGGTAGAAAAGCAGAGAGCAACCCATATTATAATGGTCCTTACCTGAACCTGAAAGCTTTTGAGGGACTGTTAGGACAAACACTAACCAAGGTAAGGCATCTCAGGAAAAAAAATGCAACTTTTCTCCCCCACCTCCCAGCCCTCATGCGGAGCCTAGTTAATGCATATTGACGTTTTCTGTTAGTGTGTTCAAAATAGCACTTGTTTTGTCCTTCCAATGAATTGTTCATTGAGCAACCATGTATTTTCTACCTTTAGGCACTGGAAGAGTCCAGCAGCCTGAAAAGAAGTGGCCGGGACAGCGGATGTGGTGACATTTGGTACACTGACAGAGAAAGCTTGTCGTCGCTTTCAGCTGCTCACAGAAGGGACGACTCGTTTGATAGTCTAGATTCCTTTGGGTCGAGATCTCTCACCAGCTTATCAGACACTACCCTAAAGGGTAGCAGTGAAGGTATTCCTCTCTCAAAAATCTTCATTGGCTGATAGACAATGAAGGCTGCACTTTTCAGCTTACTGTATATAGAGGAAAGTTTGCTGGTGGAGTATGTAAATCTTTATGTGGCTTGAATGAAAATGGGGAAACCTTGTTAACAGCTTGGCCTTGTCTTGATGCAACATAGGTAGATAATAGAGGCATTAAGACATTCTTTGGTTTATTCTGCATTCCTTTTCTAATAATTCTTAACATTGTTTGCTTTGTTTGCTATCGCACACTGAGCAGAGGATTCTAATATATAGTCCACTATGGTACCTAATTAACTTTTAAGTGGTAACTCCTAGTGTACATCTTAACATCATCTAATATAATAAAACGCTAGGCCGCGCATGCGCAGTTCCATCACGTGTGTCCGTTTTCCATGAGATGTACAGCATCTCAGATAGGAGTGGCATGCGCCCAAAACACTCTCTCTCCTCCCCCGAGACGGATGTCGGATGCGGCGGCTGTCGGCCCGTGCTGTTTTTTGATCTGCCCTGCTCCTTGCCTGAAGTCCTCTCTCCTCCCCCGAGGCTGATGTCGGACGCGGCGGCTGTCTCCCCCGAGGCGGATGATCTTATGGGAATCAATGTTCTTCGCTCTGCCCTGCTCCTTGCCTTACTATATTTTTAAGTTGAAAGACCAGGCAGCGGCTCCTCTCAGGATCCCCAGCTGCGTCGGAAGTCCAATGCAGTCAGGGATCTTGAGAGGAGCCGCCGCCGCCGTGTCTTTCAACTTAAAAATATACTAAGGCAAGGAGCAGGGCAGAACAATCTTCAAAATGGCGGCAAATCGATCTCCGTTCCTCCGGGGGGGGGGGAGGGGTCTGGGAGGAGAGGGATCGCGGCCACACCGAGGAGCCCAGCAACTTTCCGCTGTCCGGGACCCAACTCATTTGCCGCCCCCCCCTCTTCCCTTACCGCGGGCCCGACTGGTGATTCAAGCAGCGTGTGCATTACTCTTCACACGCTGCTTCGGGCCCTTCTACTGCCTTGATTTACTCTGGCACGTCCGGAGCAAATCAGGGCAGTAGAAGGGCCCGAAGCAGCGTGTGAAGACTGCTGGACACACTGCTTAAATCGCCATGTATAGTCGGGCCCGCGGGAATGGAAGGGAAGGGGGGGCGGCAAAGGACTCGGGCCCGCATTTGTAGTCGCGACTGTGGGAAGGGAAAGAGGGTAGAGGAAACGCTAATGCAGGCACAGGGAACTGGTGTGGGGGGAGGGAATGCAGCTTTGCACAGACAGACAGAGGGAGGAAGGAAGACAGAAAGACAAGAAGAAAGACACAGGGGCAGGTGCACAGGGAACTGGTGTGGGGGGAGGGAAATGGAGGGGGAGGGAATGCTGCTTTGGACAGACAGACAGAGGGAGGAAGGGACACAAAAAGACAAGAAGAAAGACACAGGAGCAGGTGCACAGGGAACTGGTGTGGGGGGAGGGAATGCTGCTTTGGACAGACAGACGGAGGAAGGGACACAGAAAGACAAGAATAAAGACACAGGGGCAGGTGCACAGGGAACTGGTGTGGGGGAAGGGAATGCTGCTTTGGACAGACAGACAGAGGGAGGAAGGGACACAGAAAGACAAGAAGAAAGACACAGGGGCAGGTGCACAGAGAAATGGTGTGGGGGGAGGAAATGCTGCTTTGGACAGACAGACGGAGGAAGGGACACAGAAAGACAAGAAGAAAGACACAGGGGCAGGTGCACAGGGAAATGGTGTGGGGGGAGGAAATGCTGCTTTGGACAGAGAGACGGAGGAAGGGACACAGAAAGACAAGAAGAAAGACACAGGGGCAGGTGCACAGGGAACTGGTGTGGGGGGAGGGAATGCTGCTTTGGACAGACAGACAGAGGGAGGAAGGGACACAGAAAGACAAGGAGAAAGACACAGGGTCAGGTGCACAGGGAAATGGTGTGGGGGGAGGGAATGCTGCTTTGGACAGACAGACAGAGGGAGGAAGGGACACAGAAAGACAAGGAGAAAGACAAAGGGGCAGGTGCGGGACAGCGGGAGTCACGTCAGGAGGGGTGCGGGATGCCGCAGAGGGAACTTTTCCAATGGGTGCAACTGGGCGGCTATCGGAAGCCTCTGATCACGGGCAGAGCAAGGTAAGTGTATCATAGGGATAAGAAGGAGGAGGGGGGGAGAAAAAGGAAGGGATGCTTACTGCTGGACAGGGGGAGAAGGAAAGAGGTGCTGATGGACAGGGGGGGGTGAAGAAAAAAGAACGGAGGCCTAATGTTGGACAGGGGGAGAAGGAAGGTGCTGCTGGACAGGGGGGAGGTAAAATAAAGGGAGAAGGGCTGCTGCTGCATAAGGAGAGCTGTGAAGGGGTGGTGGTGGACACAGGGGAGGTAAAAGGAAGGGAGAATGGACAGGGGGAGCAGGCAAGGGGTGGTGATGGACAGCCAAGGAAAAAGAAAGAAAAAAAGCGGCTAAGGAGAGAGAGAGAGAGAGAGAGAGAAAGAAATAAAGAGAGACACACACACATATATTCTAGCACCCATTAATGTAACGGGCTATAAGACTAGTGTAGCTATAATGCAGATTATTCTTTATGTGCATCACTTTCTGCTTGTTCAGTTTCATCTGCCATTTGGATGCCCAGTCTAACGCTCTTGCAAGGTCCTCCTGCAATTTGTTATAATCTGCATACAGTGTTAAAAAGCACCAGTGCCTGCACAATGAAATAATCCACTTTTTATCTTTCACTGAGAAAACCAACACTTTAACCCTACTTTTAAACAGCTGCCCATTCACAAATGGGCATTGCCTCCTATTCTACAACATTTTAATTTCTTCAGGAGCCTCTCTTGAGAGGCTCTGTCAAATTTTCTGAAAATCCATGTACTCTTATCAAGTGGTTCAACAATGGTGCATTTTATTTTTTCCTAGCTAAAAATTGCCAGTACTCAAATACCAGGCCATTTTTCAGGAGCGGGGTGATCACTGAGGTATCCACCCTACAGTAGCCAGGTCCCCTGCAACTAGCCACAGAATCTATGAAAATGCAGCACTGAATGTGCAGAACCTGAACTTTTAATAATACTTGGGGAAGGCATCAACAAAGGGAAGGCAAGTGAGATGTCATCTATATCAACCAACATTTACATTTTTTCTCATGAAAACCAAATTACAATAGTCACATAAAGTCTCAATATGATTACTTGGAAACAGATCTTAATGATTAAGGTCACTTAATATGTGTTGTCTTTCACATATTAAGGCAAGATTCCTTCTTCCCTTGGTTTGTTGTATTAATACTTGGGTACCATCGGTCATTTTTATTAAGCAATAGAATAGGTACTGGTACCCCCTCAAAAAAAAAAAAAAAAAAAAAAGTCCTGGTCATCCATATGTTTTTGTTTACAGCTTCAAAATTTGTAGCACACTGGTGAGGTAAGACTTCCCTTGGCTAAATCAATGTTGGCTTTCTTCTTGTTAACCATGACTGCCATTTTTGGAAGCTGAAGAGGCATTGTTGCTGTGATAGGCTACTCTTAGCATGCTGCTTTGTGGCTCTTTGTGATAATGCAAGTGTCCATGAAGAATTCCAGTGATCACTAGAGAAATCTGGAGTCACAGCTTTTTAAATTAGTAAATGTAGTCTAGACTTACATATATAAACATAGAAACATGATGGCAAATAAAGGCCAAATGGCCCATCTAGTCTGTCCATCCACAGTAACCCACAACCTATCCACGCTTTCTTGAATTCAGACACCCCACCGCCTCTTCAGGGAGACTGTTCCATACATATACCACTCTTTCTATAAGAAAGTATTTCCTTAGATTACTCTGGAGCCTATTGCCTCAACTTCATCCTATGCCCTCTCATTGCAGAGTTTCCTTTCAAATGGACTTGTGCGTATTTATATTATGTAGGTATTTAAATGTCTCTATCATATCTCCCCTCTCCCGCCTTTCCTCCAAAGGATACAAATTGAGATCTTTAAGTTTGTCCCCATATGCCTTATGATGAAGACCACACACCATTTTAGTAGCCTTCCTCTGGACCGACTCCATCCTTTTTATATCTTTTTGAAGGTGCAGCCTCCAGAATTGTACACAATATTCTAAATGAGGTCTCACTAAAGTCTTATACAGGGGCATCAATACCTCCTTTTTCCTACTGGCCATACCTCTCCCTATGCAACCTAGCATCCTTCTAGCTTTTGCTGTCACCTTTTCAACCTGTTTGGCCACCTTAAGATCATCACATACAATTACACCCAAAGGCAAAAAATTGTAGAAATATTAGTAGTTTGGTGTCTTGCTTTGTTAATCTATTTTCTCCTAGGAAGTGCTTTTTCTAGTTTGTGAACGTCAATATACATAAGCGCAGATCTGGTTTATTAAAATCTGGAAAGGCCTTTATCATAAATCACTATAATAACATTAAGAGCAAGATGTGGTGAATGTTTTTCACATATATTGCCTATGGCAGGGACAGTAGAACCAGCCTGCTTCAGTGGTCATCTACACCATTCCAAAATTATGGAATAGCTTACCTTATGAATTAAAAACAGAACCTTCCTGTCCTGTCTTAAAAAAAAAAACCAACAACAAAAAAGTTGCCTTTTGCAACAAGCATTTACATATTAACTGTTTGTAACCTTCACTATTCCGCCCACCCATCTTTTTTTTTTTACTTCTGCTTTTCTTGTACTATTATATTTATAAACCACCTTGCTGCAATTTTAGTGATTTGGCAGTGCAGTGGAACCTTGGTTTACGAGCATAATTCGTTCCAGAAGCATGCTCGTAAACCAAATTGTTCATATATCAAAGCAAGTTTCCCCATAGGAAGTAAGGGAAACTGCTTTGATTGGTTCCACCTCCTCCCCCCCCCCCCTCCACGAGGCTACCGGCGCTGCTCCATTCTCCCCCCCCCTTTGAGGAATCCGACGCTGTTCCAAACCCCTCCCCGCGATCCAGCTTCCCCCCCTGCGAACCAGCATCCCCCCCCCACTCGCATTGCCCCCCCTCCACCGCGATCCTACTTTCCCCCTCCCGAGCAGTCAATGACACCCTTTACCCGACTTGGCACCAGTGCCGGTGCCCAAAGATCCTCCCTCTTCTGGCGCGGCTGGGCGGTGCGTCGGAGATCCTCCTTCTTCTGGGCTGGGCTGGGCTGGCTTTGAGCATTTACGCAAGCTCAAAGCCTTCTGGTCTCGCTCTCTCCGAGATTGAGAGCGAGACCAGAAGGCTTTGAGCATGCGCAAATGCTCAAAGCCAGTCCAGCCCAGCCCAGCCCAGCCCAGAAGAAGGAGGATCTCAGACGCACCGCCCAGCCCAGGCCGCGCCAGAAGAGGGAGGATCTTCGGGCACCGGCACTGGTGCCAAGTCGGGTAAAGGGTGTCATTGACTGCTCAGAGGGGGGGGGGAAGTAGGATCGCGGTGGAGGGGGGGGCAATGCGAGCGGGGGGATGCCGGATCGCCGGGGGGGGGCGCTCGTACAGCGAGGCAAGCTCGGTTTATGAGGCACCAAGTTTGCAAATGTTTTGCTCGTCTTGCAAAACACTCGCAAACCGGTGCACTCGTAAACCGAGGTACCACTATATTTCAAGACTTTTTAAATAACACTTCTGAGGTTGGAAAGGCCCCTGTGTTGGCAGTATCGCCAAATACCATGACAGTACTGAACCTTGCTCCTAAGCCAGGATATGTGGTGTACGATTCTCAGTCCTGCAAATTTACTTTTAATAATTGCTATAATACTTGCATCATGCCAAAGAGAGCTTCATAGTGAGTTTGTAAGATGTATAAGCTATGGCTATGTACCCAGATGTGCATATGGGACATATTTCTTTATTATACCATGCATTTATTGTTACTTGAACTTTTCTCTCTTCATGAGATTCATAGTAATCACTTGGGACTGACACCTCTATGATTAAGGACGTTCTGTTTTTCTCTTTACCACTAAGTCTGGCATCCTCTGATAGACATTTTCAGTGATTTAGATGTCTAAGCAGCACAGTAGCGTGGGTATGGAAGAGAGGTACATCTCCATTCTTTTTGATACATTTAGTTGATGACTGGAAAGTATGGGAAAATGGATTAATATACTGCATTTCTGTGGTATAATCAAAGCTCTTTACATGCTATATACATATAAATTTTCTGTTCCTTGTGGACTTAAAATCTGTTTTGTACCTGGGGCAATGGAGGATTGTGACTTGCCCAGGGTCACAAGGAACTGCTGTAGAAATTGAACCCACTTCTCCAGGTTCTCAGCTCTTCGCACATGCCATTAGGCTACTGCCTCATATACTTCAAAGGATAAATAAGTTGATGACAGAGCTCATTGGTCCATATAGAGCATGTGCTCACAAACCAGTTCTTGGGATACACTTAACCAGTCAGGTATTCAAGATAGCCACAATGAATGTATGTGAGATTAAATTGCATACAATGGAGGTAGCATGTGCAAACTTCTCATGCCTATCCTGAAAACATGACTGGTTGGGTGTGTCCCAAGGACTGGATTTGAGAACCCCTGATATCAAGGGTCTGTGTTGCATGTAAAGAGGTGGGAGTAGGAAAATCTTACAAACGTTGACATGAATGAGGAAGAATTTATCAAACAGTCAAACCAGAGAACTGGGAGTGCTGTAGGCATGCATGATATAGGGAGTGACCATTTGTAAGAGCTGGGAGAAAGAGAAGATGGGTGAGGCATATCAATGTGAAGAAATTTCTATCCTGTAAATGCTAGAGGTTACAGGCATGAAAGGGTTTTGGGTTTTGTTTTTTTTAAGAGAAAAATCCTCAAATATCAGCAAAGAAGGAAAGAGGGGACAGAGAACAGACAGGAGAACACATCTCTTGAAATCCTCCTAAATGGGCAAAAGGAGGGTGACAAAATATTAAAGCATTAATCAGGGAACACAAATTTGAAAAAGAAATACATTTGACTACTGGAGAGGGAGTACAGAACTCCTCACAATGAAGAATTGTTTGGAAAATAAGTACAATACCTACTCTTCCCAGATTTAGAGAAACTGGAAAAACCTGTAGATCAGGCTTCATATGGAAGAGAGTGGTCATATTCCTGAAGCCAAGTCTCAGTGATGCCAAGAAAGTCTAAATTATGGCCATCAGAGGTGTTTAATCAAGGGGCCTTTTGCCTGAAATGATCTAGAATTTACCAGGCATCCCTGGAGGAACTGATTTGAAATCAGTAGTTCTGTTTGGGGTATGTGAGAGGGAGGACATGGATATTTTATCTGAGAAGCTGAGATGATAAAATGTAGGGAAATGCCTACCAAGCAGAACAGATTTATTCTTGCCCATGGTATAATATGGATCTCTTTTACATGACCTTCCTGTCCAGCAGTTCTCTTCCTTCTTGCTCCCCCTTCCCTCATGATGCAGCGCCCTTGTACTTCTTTGTCCTTCCTCCTTCCCCCACTCCCCACTCCAGTACCTTCCCCTTCTCCCACCCCCCCACTCCAGTACCTTTTTTTCTCTAAAGCTTTAAGCTTTTTTTTTTTGCTAGCACCATCAGTAAATATTAGGCTGCTTCAGCTAATCCTGGGGGCATGTCTTCAGGCCGCATCCTCTTTTGAGAAAACAGGAAGTTGCTTCAGAAGGGGTGGTACATGAATGAAGGAAGGCCCCTGGGAGATTGGCTGAAGCAGCCTGCTAATGGTGCTAGCAAAGAACTTCATAGAAGAGAGGAAAGGTACTGGATTTCGGGAATAGGGAGAGCATGCTGCACTGAGGGAGGTGGTGAGGAGAGATGCTCCACCCATGAGAGGAAAGGTGAGGACAGAGCGACATGACACCAATGTGTGAGATCGTACCCTTAAGCATATGAGCTGGCAAAGGTGCCTGTGTGTATCGCACACTGAATGCATGTGATTCGGCATAATAATAATATTTGAGGAGTGGCTGTACCTTGGAGGCATTGTAACATTCTTTGTTTTATATTCCATTCCTTTCCTATCAATTCCTAACATTGTTTGCTTTATTGACCTCACACACTGAACATAGGATGCCCAGTCTCCCACTCTTGCAAGGTCCTCCTGCAATTCATCATCTGCATGCAATTTAACAGCATTAAATTTGATGTTGTTTTGAAATTTGATGACTTTACTGATTTTATCCTGTTTCCAGACCATTTATAAATGTAAAAAGCACAGTGCGATTTTACTACCTTCCTTCTTTCACTGAGAACATTGGCAGTTCAACCCTATTCAGTATTCTATCTTTTGACCAAGTGCCAATCCACTAAAGGACATTACATCCTATCCCACAGTGTTAATTTCCTCAGGGGCCTCTAAAGAAAAATGAAGGCAGATAAAGACCATATGACCTGTCTAGTCTTCATATCCATACTATCTATTATCTTTCGTCTCCCTTAGCCAATGTTTTTTGTCAAACTTTCTGAAAATCTATATACTCTAGCCCCACTGGCCTACTTTGATCTGCAGAGGTAGGTTATAAGGATAGGAGTAAGAGGTAGGTTATAGGGATAGGAGTAAGAGGTAAGTTATAGAAATAGGCAGGGACCATTGCTCAGGCAATAGGCCTGACGGGCCGCCGCGGGAGCGGACCGCTGGGCGAGATGGACCTCTGGTCTGCCTCAGCGGAGGCAACTTATGTTCTTATGGTCAAGTTTCAAGTTTATTTAAGTTTTGATATACCGCTCTTTATAATAATAGTCTTGGTTGTGCAAATCGATTGATTATAAACAGAAGATATGTGCACACTTTTAGCTTTTTTTATAACTACTTCCAAGCAAGTGTAAATGGACATTGCTATGTAGAATCACACGGTAACAAAATTGTCACCTTCCCCTCCCCCGCGGATAACTGTGGGAAACCATCCTGTCATTCTTTAGTGTCAATGTCAATCTCAGTCCTTCTATACCAGCATTCTTCGATGCAAGGCTTTGAGGATCAGTAGTTGTGCCCATTCATACTCTGATTCTTCTCTTTCCTTAAAGAATGACATGGTGATGGTTTCCCACGGTTATCACCGGGGACAAATTCTGTCACTGTGTCATTCTCAAAGGCACATATGTGTCTTTACAAAATAGTCTCACAAAACCTCATTGCTTTATGAAATAAGCACCTGCCTGGCCTTACAACCTAAGCTGATTTGTTATATAATTACCCTCAAAATGGGCTAACTACTTGAATACATCTGGCCCTGTGAGACAAATGCCACATGGATGAGCTATGGAAACAATTTTGTGCATGCCTATACACCAAGGTGTTTATAGCTTTTGTAGAGTTCTTATGGCTTACCCATAATGACATTAGCCCTTTGGTATGCAGTCTATGGAGTGATGAAAGAATTTTACATATGTAATCTGAGTGTGCAAAGGGAGTTCCACCTAATCTTATTAGTTTTATATCAAATTGCTGCAAGATCTGCCCAGTTTTCATCCACAACTTATTTACACTACAGCCATTGGAGTACCTACAGCATGTTATTCATGTCTGTTTTGTGAATCCTCAAAGCTTGGAGGGCCAGTTTCTCATAATTTCCCCCCTCCTCTTTTTTTCTTATTTCCAGGTTGTGAAAGTGACACGGACTCTGAGTTTTTTCTCAAAATGCAGGATGTAAAGAAAAATGACATGTCTTATCGTAGAGTTGTAACAATGGAGCCTAAACCAGTTGGTACATACAATCAGTTTCTACCATCTAAAAACCAACAGGCAGTATACTTACCAGCACCCCTACGAAAGAAGAGAGCAGACAAACATGAGGATAACCGGAGAAGCTGGGCAAGCCCAGTATATACAGAGTCTGATGGAACATTTACAAGGTACGAGCTGCTTTGCCAGATGTATACAGTTTGACCTGCTATAGGCCCCTCTCTAAATACAGAAAAGATAAGTGCTTTTGTTTTCAGAAGACTGTTGCTCTAGGTCAGGGGTAGGCAATTCCGGTCCTCAAGAGCCACAGGCAGGTCAGGTTTTCAGGATATCCACAATAAATATATATGAGATGAGTTTGCATGACTGCCTCCTTCAAATGCAAAACTATCTCATGCATATTTATTGTGGATATCCTGAAAACCTGACCTGCCTGTGGCTCTCGAGGACTGGAATTGCCTACCCCTGCTCTAGGTGAAGCTGGAGATTATTTTTATATGGGGGTGTGATTCCTGTGTTCTGCAAGATTGCTATGTTGAATCTTCATATCAATTTTCATTTTGGCATTGTCTGTTTATGCCGGTGATGATAAACAACTTTAATTTTTCAGGTTTTCCATATATTCTATAGCTCAGGTAAATTGGTTTTCCAAATTTCTTTTGTTTCTAACTTTGAGAATGTTTTTTGGCGGGAGGGAACACTTCAGCTTGTGGAACAATTTGGTACTTTTACTTTGTTTTACTGTTTTGAATTTTTCAATTAGCTCTAATGGTGGCTACAGGAATTTGGTGGCTCCATGTCAAAATGGCCAGGTAAAACATATGACTTCAACATCAGTCTCTCAGTACGACGGCGGTTCTGATTCAGCAGAAAACACAAGGCCTTCGGTCCTTGTTATGGACGATTTAGTGACACACAGGTTCCAATTGGGTAGCAGCCCTTTAAATCCTGCTGCATGGAGTCACCTTTACATATGGAAAAAAGACTCTACAAAAACATGTCCTAAAGAATATCCTTCATCCGGATCTTTAGTTACAGCTCAAAGAGAACAGAGGAGATCAGACGCTAATCAGGATCTGAATAGTTTCTGCGTGTCAGACTTTTAATCTTTCAGTAACTACACATAAGGCTTGTTTTAATGTGCCTTTCTTTATTAACAGGACCACTAACTGTTTTTAGTCATAAAGTCTATTTTTGTTTAATTTGATTTCTTCGTGTGTTATAAAAAGCTTTTATTATAACCATGCAACTGTTCACAAGTGAAAAATGACAACTAACCTGCTGTGTGCATTCAGAAAAAAAACAAAACAAAAAGCATGTGTTCTGTGCTTGTATGGTGTCTACCTGCACAAAATAATTATATTAAATGGACATTTTGAACAGCCTCCAGAGGCAGATTTTGGGTGCTAAAGTCTGCATTGATTCAGCACTGAAAAATACTTGGAATCCCATTACCCATAATGTGTATAAGGAAGAGCACGCAAGTATCCCAGACCTTGGAAAAAATAACCTCCGTGCCCAAAGACTAAACCTACCAGCACCTAGCTCGAAAGTTTGGCTTGGTGTGTTTCTGCCCAAATATTGGACCCCAGAAGAGGAATTATGCTGGGGAAAAATCAAAAGTGGATCGCGTACCAGACCCTGGTACAAGGAGTTTCAAGGATTCAGGTCTGTTATCTACGGATTAATATAATTGCCCTCAAACACTTAACTAAGCATTCCCTCTAGTCCTGCCTTGCACTGAATCCTTAAAATCTTTGCATTTCTTAGTTCTTTGGTTTCTGCCCTGCTCCTCTTATTTTCCATTTGTCTACTTTAAAATTTTAGCCTAGGTCCACCCTGAAGCTGCTTATGTTGGAACGCCAAGTGGGGTGTACATTGTTAGTGTTGCATGTCATTGTAAGGAGAAAACTATTAAGGGTCACTTTGCTTAAAGTGTGCTAAGCAGTTGATGTTACTATACTGGTATGATAGCAAATGCAAATTCATGCATCAACTCCATTCTGTGTCAAGGGTGGGTAGTGGGTAAGTTATGGGCAGTGGATGAACAATGGACTGCACACTGCAGTTAACTTAGGATACTTCCCACATACTCACTTGTGCAGTTAGCACAGGTGCAATTAGCATTGCCTCAAGAGAAGGTGTTAAGCGCCTCAGCACTAATTGCAAATAGTCTTAACCTTTTCCTTTCGTAAATACATTTTACGTTACGCTGGTTCCAATCGTAATTATTTTAGCAAAGTTTTGTATTATTCACCGTTATCATTTACGGCTATTGTAAACATAATGTAAATAAGTCATAAGTCTGTAAATTCAAATATTTTGTGTTCCTGGCTCTTTATTAGTCCATACAGACTGTTTATGCACGATGGCAACGACATTTTTAGAATGTCCCATCATCCGGGATACACGATAGGAAAAGGTTAATATGCAGTAAAACCTTTCCAGTGCAGTAACACTGAAAAACATGTTGGCATGTCCACAACAGTCACATTTGGTAAGTGCAAAAATTAGCTCCCTTTAGTAAAAGGGTCCCTAACTTATTTGCTGGCTTGTGTGTGTGTTGGGGTGGTGGTGGGGGGCAAAGGATGATAGAGATTAAGATTTTGATTTGGATTTTACTCATCCTCCTCTGTCTTGTTGGGAATTTTCTCTTGTGCAATTAGTCTGATAGATTAGCAGGGGTTTGGCGCACTAGGGCACAGGAACAGTGTGTCCCTGGCACAAGCAAACTTTTTCTTCTTTATCTAGCCAGGTGTGTATAATGCTATCTTGGTTCTATACATGCCCTGGGAAGAGCATTTCAGCCTAGCTAACTTTCTGGTTGGCTGAGTTAGTGCTACTTCAGGAAAAGAACCCTTTGCCTTTAGTAGCACAAGCAGCTTATCTAAAGTAAAAGTAAAATAGACTCCTTTTATGAATTTAAAACATTGTAAATAGGCAAGCTTTATTTCTTAGGACTATCAGGATGTGAATTGTACACTTTGTAGACATGTTATACAAAGGGGTACACCATCTTTTCAAGCCATTCTTCTTATTTCTTGTTCCTGCTATGGTAGGAAGTCTGAGTCTGAAGATGATGACTTGGCATGTGAAATAAGCCAAGTCGTCAGCGGTGGCCAGAGAGTGGGTCATGGTCTAAGCATGGATTTCAGAAGAGATTTGGGCCACCCCAGTAGTAACATGGCACAAGCTGCTGGAGGGAGAGATGCTGATGCTTCTGATCAGCCCAGGTTGATATGAATGAATTTCTTAAACTGCTCTTGTCCTGTAGCTTCATTACATCTTCCACAGCTATGTTATCTGAGATCAGTAGCATTCAACTATTTCATGCCTTGTACTCTGTTAAGAACATTAAATAAGTGGAAGTGTGAAGAACATGTATTTAAAACAAATACACACATTAGTTTTATGATTTGTATAGATGCACATACTTGTACATGTTTACATGTTTCAGAATTTGTGCTGTTCTTTTTCAACCCACTCTAATGTTCTTGTCTTCATATGTTTCTTTCTCTGTACTTTAATGAGGATCTCCTTCCTTTTCTTCCTTTGCTTGCTTCAGTCAGTTTAAAATACTGCAGGCCTTGCAAAAATTCACTGCTGATTACCTCTCATCTGAAACGAAACCCAAAACTGATCCCAGTGCTGGCCCCAGGGTTGTAACGTATACGAAGAAAGTTTTTACTCCAAGATGCAATAAAGACGACAATGTGAATGGGTACTCAAGCCCAGACTTGGAGAATGATGATCTCTTTGCACGTAAAATTAGAGCTTTCCACATCAATCAAGTCATGGAAGTGGGTATTCGAAGAACTCCTGTTGAAGAATGTCCTCTAGAGAAAGACATAGTACTACAAACAAAGGATAGTGAGATTCCAGACTTGGAGAAGGATGACATGATTACTCGCAGAGGTGAAAGACAGAAAATGGAAGTGCCTTTATCAGGTGCACCAGACAAATACCATGCTATACCTTTTCCAGAGCCATGGACACTTCCAGAAGAAATACAAATGAAATTTCTTTGCCCGATTAAGAGAGCCACTGAATCAGGGGAGAAACGTCATCAAGGCAGGATTATAGTACCTTCAGAACAGCGAAAGAAAGATGATATGCTGTCTAGAAAGATTGGCTCTTGGCATGTTGCAGGTGCTGTACAACAAAGCAGTTTCATTCCTGGTCCTTGTAGTGAGGAGGACTTGAAAAGATGGGAGTCTATCCGGGAGGCCAGCAGAATGAGGCACAAGAAACGGCAGCTGGTTGAGAGGTCAGATGGTATTTATGCCAGGATTGTGCCTGTGAAGTAATTGAACAGTTTGGACATTGCATGCTCAGTGTCTTGGTGAGGGATACAGCCCCTAATGCAAACATTAATCTGTAAAGTTTGTGTTCTTGGTTTGTGAAAAGAGAGAAATATATGCAATACAGTCTAAGATCTCTTTATTTCTTGCTATAGGAGGGTCCCTATAGTGTGACTTGTTTGACTGTATCCAGGTTTCACATATATTATGCAAATAATTTTGCATGTGAATGATGCCTTGCAATATTGCTTCAATATATGGACTTTGATAACCATAAGAAATATTGTTTTTCAGTGAGTAATGTTTGAGCTATGCTTGCGAGCAAATCTTATGTTTCTTCAAGAGAAAATCTTATTTGAGAACCATATTCTTGACAGGTTGATCTTTGAAAACTGGCATATTTTCTATGCCTTAGAAATTACTTTTTTTGCAAATTCAGTATTGCATATATTCATTTTCTTGCTGCATTTGATGTGATCTTTTTTCAGTTTTTTTTACAAAGTTATATTTTAGGTATTCAAGCGGTACACAGTTAACTGTAAATACTTTTTGACCCACAAATCTTTAGCGAATTGTATTAGCCACTGTTAAACTTTTTAGTACACTCAACTGCCACTAGGTTATGTGCTATAATAGAACATTATAATCTTGATTGATGTTTTGCTTTGCATTTATGGTTTTTTTAAATGAAAAATCTTTCTCCATGCATGCTGTAATCTCTTTGCTTGTAAGATATTCTAATTATACATGAAAAGAAAACAAAGAAATACGTTTCTGAATTTTTGGTTTTCTCTGGTTTCTCAGACTGTTCCAAAAACTTTCCTTTGATGATGGGTAAGTCTGTGCTTAACTCTTGAAATTACTTCTGCAGAGTCTTCTGTGTGCATCATTGTGTCAGCTTGAATGTGTGCTGCATGCATACCAGAAGCTATGATGGAGAAGCTGGATAGCAGTCTTGTGATAACTATGCATGCATGTTGCTTCAGAATGCACATTTTGAGACTGCCAATTATGTAACCAATGCAGTTGTTTACAGTGCTTGAAAGAGGAGGTGTAAATAGATTTTGGTCAGCATTGTATATAGTTATAGTATAAGACCAGGTTTATGGACTCACTAGACAAAATGAAGGCAAGAGTAGAAAATGTCTACAAGTAAGTTTGCTAGTGCAAGTTTTGAAACAGTGAATTTTTTGTCCAAGGAATTAATTTTTTGCAACTTTAGGAATGATACTTTGGTATCAGTTGTGGCAGCCTATGGGAAGATTAGGTTCTTACCTTGATAATCTTTCTGGTAACATGGCATACGAGTCCTGATGATTGGTTTAACTTCCACTAACTGCAAGCTGAGCATGAAAGAATCATATACTTTTTCTTCAGCTCCATCTCCTTCCTCAGTAGGCTGTACTGCCTCTCTCAGTTTGTACCAAAGCAGTCGATAACCACTACAAGAGGAAACATAAGAAGGAAGGGGTATAGGGAACTTTCCCGACAAGACACTTCTGTTCTGCTCTGCAACAAGTTATAATGAACAATGTTAATCAAAACATACATAAAACAAAGCCACCTATCTGGGTATAACCAGCACTAACATTTATGGAGTTTGCATATTCTCAATTGCATTTGAATTGATAATATGGCATTATACTCATAATTGTAAAAACAATAAAACACTCTAGTAAATTGGTATACTGTATATGTACTAATAATCACAAAGAAAATCTAAGGAAGGAAATAAGCCTCTGAAGCCACTCAGGACCATTTCTAATGCACCTAATGAAGTAAGCTGAAATCCTCTAGCTCTGCTTTGTACCATCTATCTTAGGCAAAAAAAAAAATACAAGCCTTCATCAATTGTTCAGACCCACAGACAAAAAATGGCAGTCATAAACAGTGCTTGTGTGCTAAAAACTGTTAATGTTGCACAGAACTGCTGGTGATACAAAAGAGCAATCACAAACTGTTACTGATATACTTTAAATTATGCTGCATGAGCTTCTAGGCAATACAGGCAGTCCCTGTGTTAAGAACGAATTATGTTTTTTAAGCTGGCATGAGAAGATCTCAAGTTCTGAACACATATACTTGTCCTAGACATTATACAGATGAATAATTACACTGACAGGGGTGTCAGGACATGTTACCAGAAAGATTATCAAGCTAAGAACCTAATGAGTTCTGACGATTGGGACTTATAAAAGCAGTCCCTTAAATCTAGGGTGGGATAGATGAGCCTACCCTTTAAACTGAGGAACCAAACACAGCATCCTATTTTTTTTTTTGCTGCTATGTCCACTCTATAAAACTTTGTAAAGGTATGAAGTGTGGACCATGTAGCTTCTCTGTAAATCTCCTCATGCGGGATCACCCATGAAGAAGCTACACTTACAGTGAAATGTGCTCTCAAAGATATTGGAGGCTGTTTACCACAGCTGATAAATTGCTATGTGAATCCATGTGGAGATAGATGTCTTAGATGCTGGCTTTTCTAGCCTGGTCCTACTAGTTAGGAAAAAAAGATGATTGGAGAGCCTAAAGTCATTAGTCACTTTAAGATAAAGGAGAACTCCCCTCACATCCAGTAACTTCAACACTTTGTACTGTTTCTTCGAACCTGTGGGCTGAAATGAGGGCAGTTGGACCTCTTGATCGATGTGAAAAGCCGATACTACCTTTAGCAAAAATGAAGGAACTGGCGCAGCGAGACCCCAGCTTCTGTAACCTTGAGGAATGGCTCTTTTCATGAAAGCACCTGCAACTTCGAGACTCATCTTGCCGAGGAGATACCCATTAAAAAGACTGTCTTAATTGTCAGATCCAGCAGAGATGCCTCTTGTAAAGGTTCATAAGGAACCTTATTGAGACCCTGCAAAACAATGTGAAGGCTCAATGATGGAGAAGGTGGTCATACCGGAGGATGCAGCTGAGTGCCCCCTTGAATTTTGGCTATATCTGGATGAGAAGCGAGTGAAACCTTTTCCATTTAGGCTTTACAGCAGGAAAAACTAGCCTTGAGAGATCCAACCACTAGATCTTTCTCGAGTTCAGCTTAAAGAAATGCCAGGGCTACTGAAAATGGAGACCTCAAGGACTCCACATTCTTTAGCACACCAAAGCTGAAACATCTTCTAGGTCTTAGCATTGGCTGCGACTATCTCTGGGTTCTTAGCTCTAAGGAGAATAGTGATAACCACCTTTGAATACTCTTTCCATGCTAAAGCTGTGCACTCAAGAGGCATGTCATAAGCCCAAAATATTCCAGATTTTCCATGAGCACTGGACCCTGTGAGAAAATTCAGATGAACTGGCAATTTGAGACCCTTGTTTCTCTGCAGGCACACCAGATCTGTGTATCAGTGCAGACAGACATGGCCAATCTGGGGCTACCAGGACTTCCAATCCTGAGTGGTGTGCTATTCTGCAGATAACCTAGCCCGGGGGTCGGCAACCTGCGGCTCCAGAGCCGCATGCGGCTCTTTTCCACCTTTGCTGCGGCTCCGGTAGTGTGTCACGCAGGCATGCAGCTTAAGTCCGGCGTCGCGGCGGGAAATAGCCATGCTGAGCAGTGAGCTCAGCACATACACAGATGAAAGCCTTGCTTGCTGATTGGTCCGGCGGCCCCGCCCCGCCGGACCAATCAGCAAGCAAGGCTTTCATCTGTGTAGTGCTGAGCTCACTGCTCAGCATGGCTATTTCCCGCCGCGACGCTGGACTTGTAAGGTGCCTGAAATAGAAATCATCCTGGCCGGGGTCGGTGTCATGCTCCGGAGATCTACAGCCTTCCTATCTCCCTCTCCCTTCTACCTGCTTCCGGCCACATCCCCTGCTCCGCGGCTCTCTTCGGCAACTCAGCAGCAGCGATCGACACAAGCTTCTGACGTCGGGGCCTACCCTCTGCGAGTCCTGCTTGTTTCAACTTCCTTTTTCCACAAAGGCGGGACTCGTAGAGGGAAGGCCTCGATGTCGGCAGCTTGTCTTGATCACTGCTGCTGACGAGTTGCTGAAGAGAGCCGCGGAGCAGGGGGGTGTTGCCAGGTGCAGGTAGAAGGGAGAGGGCCAGATGCAGGACTCGTGGGTGAGGGAGCAGAAGAGAGAGGGGAGGGAAACAAAAGGAAATATTTCATACTGGGCTGGGCCGGAGTGGAGGGAGGGTGGAAAGATTCTAGCTACAGGGTGCAGTAACAAAGGAAAAGGGGGGAAAGCTGAAAATGGAGATAGTGACACAAAGAAGAGAAAGGGTAAGCAGGACCTACTGAATAAGGATAGAGATACAGAGGGGACATGAAGAGGAGGTGAAATAGAGACATAGAAGTAATGCTGAAAAAGTGGGGGGGGGGAGATAAAGACATTGAAAGGGCAAATGGTGAACATGGCGTAAAGATAAGGACAGAGACAAATGAAGATTCTGAAAAAGTGGTGAGATAGGGATATAGGTGAGATGGACACAAAGAAGGGTGATGCTGGAAAATAGGTGGAATGGTAATTCTGACAGACACAGAAGGGAAATGCTGGATCAAGGAGAGATGGGGCTCAGGCTGGATGGAATGAGGAGAAATGCCTTGTTGGCCCAGAACTTCCTCTCCTACGTCAGAATTGACGTCAGGGAGCGGAATGCTGGTCAGCGCAACACTTCTGCAGGGAAAGCTTGGGACGGCGGTGGCTTGGGGGCTGTTCCCCGATTGCGGTGGCAGCAAACCGAGTGGCTTGGGGGACGGCACGGAGACAGAAAGAAGGGGGAACAGGGAGACAGAAAGAAAAAGTTGGGGGAGAGAATGAGGTCTGGAGGAGAGGAAACATACAGGAGGCTGAAAGTAAGGAAGAAAGATTGGATGCACAGTCAGAAGAAGAAAGTGCAACCAGAGACTCATGAAATCACCAAATAGCAAAGGTAGGAAAAATGATTTTATTTTCAATTTAGTGATCCTGTATATAGCATTAAGATAAGAAACAATATATGCAGTGTTAGATTTGTTTTATAATGGTTTTGCGGCTCCAAGTTTTTTTTTCTTTTCGAAAACGGGTCCAAGTGGCTCTTTATGTCTTAAAGGTTGCAGACCCCTGACCTAGCCTATCA
This sequence comes from Geotrypetes seraphini, assembly GCF_902459505.1. NCBI lineage: Eukaryota > Metazoa > Chordata > Amphibia > Gymnophiona > Dermophiidae > Geotrypetes > Geotrypetes seraphini. Next base: position 88,999,871 of record NC_047089.1, on the reverse strand, counting down.
TGGGCCATGGGGGTAATGCGTGCAACAGCTCATTCTGTGGCCACGGTTGTACTAGTGTGTCCAGTCGGGCACTTCTGGACTTGAAACGTAACAGTCTACTTTCTTTTTCATTGCTGAAGCCATCAGATCTACAGTCAATCATGCCCCATGATGCGCTATGTGCTGAAAGTCTTCCTGGGACAACAACCACTTCCCTAGGTCCAGTGTACGCTGGCTGAGGTAGTTGGCTTATATATTCTCCACACCCACTGCATAAGCTGTGGAGATTGCCTGCTGGTAGATTTCTGCCCAACAGAGCAACTGGGCTCCAGTCTTAATGGAGCATTTCCGGTGCTCCCTGCTACTTGACATAGCGTACCACTGTGACATTGTCTGAGAAGATCCTGACAGCTATGCCTTTCAGGGATTTCTCCACCATTTGTAATGCCAGCTGTATAGCTCTCAGCTCCAGTCTGTTTATTGACCATTTCCTCTGAGAAGGCCGTTCATCAGACTTGAATTGGATGGCCATTCAATGAGCTCCCCAGCCATAAAAGTTGGCTTCTGTGGTAAATATCACCCACAAGGCTGTATGGAGAGGCATGCCCTTCGACAGAGACTCTGGTTGGTGCCACCAACACAGGCTGTGCTGTGCTTTCTCCATCCAGGCCAATGGCATCTGAAGGGGATCTATATGCAGGGACCAGCAAAACAGTAGGATATCCTGCAGCGGACACGTTAGCTTTTGCTAAAGGACCCCAACACCTTGAAATAGTGCCAAGCTGAAGGTGCTGGCATCAAGAGGTCTAAAATTTGTCTCCAGATTTTCTGTTTGTTTGGCTTAGGAAGAAAAACATGGCTTTCTGCTGTATTGAAACAAAGTTGACATCCAACTTTACCACTTATGCCACTGCTTTTTCTCCCACCGACTTGGACGGGGTTCTGATCAACCAATCGTCCATGTATGGATTCACCTGTATTCCTGCCTTATGAAAATGTGCTACTACCACAACCTTAGTGAACATGCGTGGTGCTGTTTTCAGATCGAAGGGGAGTGCAGAAAACTGTCAGTGTGCTATGGAATATGAAGATAGGCCTCTGTCAAATCTAGGGAGGCTAAGAATTCTCCTGGTGCTGCTGCCGCAATGACCGACCAAACAGTCTCCATGTGGATTTGCACACTTTGTATTCCATTGATGGACTTCAGATCTAGGATTGGTCTCCAGTCTGAGTCTTTCTTGGGTACTATGAAGTATATAAAGTATCTGCCTAAGCCCAATTCTTCGGGAGGTATGGGTTCTAAGGCTTTAATGTTTAACAACCTTATCACAGTCACTTGGACTTTGAATGCTTTCTCTGGTTGCCAGGCCATAGAGTCCACAAACAGATCCGGGAATGGGTGACAGAATTCGAGCTTTATCCCTATTGAATAATGCCTAGCACCCAGAAGTGTGAGCATTTTTGCACCTAAGCTGCCATATAAGCAGATTGCTGTGGTGCGAGAACCAGAAGATTGAGGTCACCTAAACCTTTTTGTAGTTCTGTCGAGATCCCTGATACAATCTTTAGGCAGAGGCTCTTACTAAATACTGATTAAATCACCAAGAGGCTTGAAAATTAACTCAACCTGACCCTCCAGAGTGACTTGAGTCGATTGGAGAAATGGGCAGAGAAATGGCAGATGAAGTTTAATGTGGAAAAATGCAAAGTGATGCTTTAGGCAGAAAGAATAAGGGACACAAGTATAGAATGTCAGGTGCAACTCTGGGAAAGACCAAACAAGAAAGGGACCTGGGCGTACTGATAGATAGGACCCTGAAACTGTCAGCGCAATGTGTTGCGACGGCAGCGAAGAAAACAAATAGAATGCTAGGCATGATAAAGAAGGGAATCACGAGTAGATCGGAGAAAGTTATAATGCCACTTTATAGAGCGATGGTCAGACCACACTTGGAATACTGCGTCTAGCATTGGTCTCCATACCTAAAGAAGGATATAAAACTGCTGGAGAGGGTGCAGAGACAAGCAATGAAGCTAGTGAAAGGTATGGAGAACCTGGACCATGAGGAACGACTTAGGAGACTGGTGTTGTTCTCCCTTGAGAAGAGGAGACTGCGAGGGGATCTGATCGAGACTTTCAAAATACTGAAAGGAATCGACAAAATAGAGCAGGAAAAACAGTTATTTACAATGTCCAATGTGACACGGACAAGAGGGCATGGACTAAAGCTGAGGGGGGACAAGTCCAGGACAAATATCAGGAAGTTCTGTTTCACGCAGTGAGTGTGGACACCTGGAATGCTCTCCCAGATGAAGTAATTACGGAATCCACCGTTCTAGGATTTAAAGATAAACTAGATGCACATCTCCTTATGAGTGGCATAGAGTGATACGGGTAAAGGTAAACTAGATGCACATCTCCCTATGAGAAGCATAGAGTGATATGGGGACTAAATCTATGCCAGGGTACATCTGGCGGGACCTCCGCATGTGCGGATCGCTGGACTTGATGGACCTAAGGTCTGATCCGGAGTTGGCAATTCTTATGTTCTTATGTTCTCTAGGAGCTTGTGGTCTGCTGTCCGGCAAAGGTTTTGGGCGATGATCTGCCACACTGGCCCTAAGATCATCCAATCCCTTACCAAATAGCATTTTTCCCTTAAAAGGAAGCCTTCTCAATTGTTACTTTGGAAGCTGAATCTCCTGGCCAATGTCTGATCCAGAGCATTTTCTGAGGGGAGAAAGCATAAGCAGAAACTTTGCTTCAGACTCTGTCATATAGAGCATCTGCTACATAGTTAACCCCTGCCATTTACAGCTGGGGAAATTGTCATCCACCATAGGAGTCCAAAGTAATCTGGTTTGGTAAGCACTGCTGCTGTTTGTCAAGCACTGAGGCCACTGCTGCTGCCTTAATTCCAAAAACTCATCTAAACAATACCCCTACATGCAGAAAAGCATCAGGGAAACAAGTTCTCCAACTAAAAACAGTGTGTCTAAAAATAAAAAATTTTGTGTGAAAAGATTTGGTATCGGTGAATCAAAGTGCTCGCCAGGCACTAATACTAATGTGATTCTCGACGGACTCTGTTGTCATTATAGAATCAAATCGTTTTGTTCCTCTTAAATAACTTGGTGATTCGATGTAGGATGGGTTGGGGTGGGCATCAATGGGAACTCCATTAACTTGGAACATGAGGATGTTACTGGCCAGGCTTTACGGTAGATATCCTGCAAACAACGAGATGGTTAGATAGGCTGGCATGAGCTTGGATGGCATTTGGAACCTAGGACAATATCAGGTGGACTTTACAGTCTATGGGCCAGAAATATCAAAAGAAGTTAATTTAATCATGTTTTTTTAATGAGTATAACTAATGGGCAAACTGGATGGACTGTTAGGTCTTTATCTGCCGTCATTTACTATTTTACTAAGAAAATCAACAAAAATTAGTGTAAAAAGTGGGAGAACTGTCCCTAGTGCAAAACATGCATCAACAAGTGCTTGTTCCCTCTTAACAAAAAATGTATGTCAGTCTTATCTGAAATTCTGGAGCACTTTGACGCATCCAACAAGGACCCCATTTCATAATTTTCCTCAGGGATCTTTTGCGTCTAAGTTCCTAATCATAATTTAATTGTAAATGAGCTGGAATGACAATGTTTTAACATGAAGATCCCACAACTTTTTAAAGAACACCAAACTGCGTCAAGACATCAGTGATGGCACTGTGTTGCAAAAAACTTTATTTAGATTAACAACCACAGAATCCTGATGATTAAAAATGTAAACATTTGCTAGTGAATGTTAATCCATGTCTACTCAGTGTTATCATTAAGTCCAATGGTCCCACTGTGTTCAATTGGTGGATCCAATATTGTTCTTGTATGGTGAGACACTGGTGTTTGTTGCCCCTCTACTATTGAAACATGCAGTTTAATAATGAAAAACAAAACAAAAAACTCTGAACACAGCATAATAATCCTTACAGTGATATCAATTTAAAGTAATGAGGAAAAAGACCTCAAATACACCAGTGGTCTCAATATTCAAAGACACATTCGGCGGGGCAAAAGGTACTACCAGTCAAATATTGAGACACTGGGGTATTTGAGATCTTTTCCCACATTATTCTAAATTGATATCATTGTAAGGATTATACTGTGTTCAGAGTTTTGTATTTAGTTTGAGCTTCAGTTTGTTTCCATATTTATTTTGTGATGCTCAATAATGAACCATTTGATATGATCAAATTGATGATGATGATTTGGTGCGTCCAACATATATTTTATTACAAGGACATAAAATGACATAGGCAACATACGATGAATCACACGTAGTATGAGATCTTACACAATATGTTCTATCTGTAAAAGGATGAATCCTTTGAGAGGTCTTCAGAGATGTATTGCAAACTTTGCATTGTCCACAAGGCTGATGGGAACCACTCATTTGTACTGTATCATTGTATATTAAAGATTGCACTATGTTATCTCTGATATTACATCCCCTGGAATATGCAATTCCAAGGTCCTGATTTAAGAATAGAATGAAATTCCAGAATATGCCAATGGCATAATGAGCAGCCAGTACAAAATGTTTTAAAACACATACATGTTGCTCCATTTTCGTTTCTGATCTAGGCTGCAATAATAAATCTCAGTTGGCAAACAGGGCTATATTGTAAGCTCTATTGATGACTCTTACAGGATAACCTCCGGCCATAAATTTTTAAAATAAATTCCCAGCTTCTATTTTAAACTGCATAACAGAGGTACATTTGCATCTGATCCTCAAAAACTGGCTGATGGGGAGAGAATCTGTCAATTTCCGAGGATGAAAACGGGAATAATTAAGGTAGTTATTTCAATTCATGCTGTATCTTGACAACTAAGACATCCCAAAATGATATTTTATGTTGATGGCAAGATATGGTAAATTTCATGTTGACATCAAGAATGTTCAACCATGTTACAAATTGTTCTAATTCAAACTGAGAAGAAGACCAAACCAAAAGAATGTCATCAATAAATCTGAGCCAAATTTTAATGTTGGTTCACCAAACGGAAGAATACAACCAAGTTTCCTCAAATTGGGAGACATACAAATTATCTATGCTTGGTGCCATAGCTGTCCCCATTGCTGTGCCAAATGTTTGAAGATAAAAAATCAGTTCCAAACAAAAAAATAATTTTTACACAACACTGTCAGCCCAATTGCATTAAAAATCTGTTGGAGTCTGTGGACTTTTCTCCCATTTTTGTAATGTGGATTTAATAACGTTCAAGGCTGCAAACTGGGAACATAAGAACATAGTAGTATAAAGAGCTGTTAGATCTAAAGTAACAAGAATGTCTGGCACTATGGTTCCAGAAACAGTTTTAATTTTCAGCAAAAAGTTCATGGTGTCCTTTATGTAAGATTTTGCAGTGGAGACAAAAATTAATAAATAAATAAAATTCCAATGTAGCCAGGAGGACTATCAAGAGATTTATGAATTTTGGGCACAAGATAAAAAACTGGTTTCTTAGGATGAATTGGAATTAGATATCTTGCTTCTGCTTTCATAAGATGACCACTATCCAATGCTCTAGTCACCACAGAGGTAATCTCTGATTTTAAAGACACTATGGTATCTGACTGAAGCCTAACAATATTTGTCACCCAACTGACGATGAGCTTCTTTGATATATTGATCTCTGCTCCATACCACTATGGCTCCACCCTTATTGGCAGGACATATCACAACATCAGAATTATGTCTGAGATTTTAGTGCACCTTCAGAGGGCACAGTAGGACCCTAACAATTTACATAAGCTTTCCACATAAGACTCACAAAATCAGGGGTAAAGCCCTGAGCAGGAAGCCCAGAGGGATCCCTTCAGGGACTCATCTTGTCTCTTGGGCTCTGTGGTATCCACACAACTGCCTTTATGAAGAGATTCACCCAAGGCGGTGTACAGCAGGTACAATTCAACATAAAACTTACAATTTTGTTAACAGCGTAACAAAAGTAAAAAGACCAAATATAAACATAAATACAATGAATGAGGTAAAGTCTAAATCAGTAAATTGAAATTTAATACCACGAGTACCTTCCTTCTTCCCATCTTCTCCCTAACTCATTGATACTACCTGATCTACTCTTTGGAAATGACCTGTGATCTTACTTTGTAACCCTCCTTCTATAACTCTTTTGTAATTCACCTTGAACCACAGGTAATGGCAGAATAGAAATCACTAATGTAATTAATAAGACTACCATGAAACAGTTCAAAATTATACTTATTGACAACACTGAAATTCTAATAAGAAATATAATGCACACTAAAAGGAATACATAATACTTATGAAGCATCTAATAAGCACAAATCATAATATTCAAATAACACAGATGTGACACTAATGCTTTTCTATAATGCAGTATATAGCCGAAGGGGGTCAAATGGAGATATTAGATGGGGACAAGAACGGTGGTAGAGTATGCGTTGGATGGGAGGTTAACTCAACAGTTTTAGTAACACTGATTAGCTGGATTATCTCCTTTTTTCCTATTTGAATCACATATCCAGGGAGGAGGGAGAGGAATTATATTTTGTTGAATTCATTGACCAAATGAAAGTGCTGTTTATGATTTTAATTGTATGTATGAAGTAATGCGCTTTGTTTTTATTCTTGAATTAGGGTGGGAGGGGGAGGGAAAATGTTTTGTAGTATTTCTTTGATCGATTGTGAGTGCTGTTTTGAAGTCAATTGTATGTATATTTTAATGCACTGTTTTCGAATGGAAAATTAATAAAGATTTATATTTTTAAAAAACCCAGTTGTTTATACAGTTAAACAAGATATAAGGAACTGATTTAGTGTGTATAGCAAGCTAGCAGAATGAGTAAATAGTCAACCACCCTATGTATTAAAGGCTTAGGTGAAGAGCTAGGCTTTCACCTGCTTTCTGAAGTAGAGGTAGTCATTATGCTCACGATGCATTTGCTTTTCAGTGATACTCAACAATATTCTTGGGAATATATTTAGGTTGGAATAGGGAATTGTACATAAATTGAGGAGCTGAATCTGTGCACATCATTTCCCTTTGAAAAAGTAACCACAGGGAAAGGTGTACCAAGGAAGACTGTTTTGAAAACTGATCCCCAAAATATAGATGTGAAAATGTTTTAACAGTTCTGCTGAGATTTAAGCCTTTCTTTAAAGGTGAAAGCAGTTCATCGTGAACTTAGTGATAACTGGTGTTACTTACGCTTGCGTTTCATGCTGCCATTGCTCCTAACTTTTTGTTTGCATGTTTGTTGGGCTTCATGGAATGTACTTAATAGAAATTGTAGTGTTGCATGATTCTGCCAGTTCCTGGAACTGCTTTCAAAAACATGTTAAATAGTGCATGTTTTTGTAGATGTATTGAACTTCTGTTTATGAGAAACAGATACACTATATGTTCATACATGCTATTTAAATTATAAGTTAGAGGGAAAGTCAAAAATGGCTATGATGTCTTCTTGCTCATGCAAAATGAATCTGAATGAGATCTATGAAATGGTGATTAGTGAATGGAATATGAGACTTGGAAGATAACTTTCTATTTGAGTAGCTCCCCAAGACCTACACCATTGAATGAGTCTCGCCAAAATAGTTTCTGAAATATGTTTACCCTACCCCCCATCCTTTCAAAATTGTAGTTCATCCCCCTGCCTTCACTTTTTTCTTGTTGTATTTTGAACACAACACCTATGCCCTTTTAGATTGTAAGCCACCCAGAAGGTTTCATCCTAGGATAGTAAAAATTGGAAAAAAATGCATAAACTTGGAAGAGATTGATAGGTAGAAAACAGCAAAGCCAACAAACCAGAACCACTAAGCATAAAATGAAGGGATCTAGTAAATAGAGAAAGGCCTGGGTACCAACTCATATCTTAAAATGATTGAGGATGCTAAATACAATATAAATAACTCCTCCCTGGACACAATGAAAGAGCTTGCTCAATATTGGGAGTGCTCAGCATCTGCAGGTTCCTTTGGAGGAAGACAGAGTTCAAGGCCCAAACTGAAACAAATTAAGACAAAACCAAAAATATGCCACACCAACACTAGGGGTATTTAAGTAAAAGGTCTTTTAAGTAGTTCTTCCCCCCTCTGCCTCCCTCAGTGTCCTTGACTGTCAAGCAAAAGCAATACAAAGTCATTGGACTTGAAGTACTGTGATGCTCTTCATCAGGATTTTCATGTCTCTAGTCCCTAGTGGATACCTTCTCCCTACACCTCCCATCAGTGCTGTTGGCTGTTTTTGTAGAAAACTAGGGGACTGAAGTACTTTGCAATAGATATCTCTAGTGAAATAGTGCTCAGGATAATAATGCCAAACTTTTGCAGTCCTAATCTGAAGGGTGTATCCCCTAGGTCAATGTTCTTCAATGCAAGGTCCAGGGGCCAATGGCGGCCCTTGGAGACCTCTAGGGTGACCCATATTGTCATTCTGATTTTTTTTCTTCAATACTGTCTGCTTCTCGATCCAAGCTTAAGTCAGAAAGGGGGAAGTGGATGGAAGAGCTACATGCTTCAAGGACATTTCTCAATAGAAGAAGACTGCATTTGGAAACACCTATACCCAATAGGTTTGAAGGCAGGCTGGAAATGATGGGCACACACTGGTGGCTCTCTTTCAGCTCACTTGAATGTCTAGTGGCCCCAACATAAAAATTAGTGAAGACCACTGCTCTAGGTGGAGATATGCATAAAATAAATTATTCATAAATGGAGACCACGATGAAAAGCTGGTCCAATTAGAGGCGAGCCGAGAGGATGTCCTCCGACAGATAGACAGACTGAAGAGCGACAAATCACCGGGCCCGGACGGCATCCACCCAAGGGTAATAAAGGAACTGAGAAACGAGATAGCGGAAACACTTTGCCAAATATGTAATCTATCCTTGAAAACTGGGGAGATCCCAGAGGACTGGAAAATAGCAAATGTCACGCCCATCTTTAAGAAGGGATCAAGAGGAGATCCGGGAAACTACAGGCCGGTGAGCTTGACCTCGGTCCCGGGAAAGATGATGGAAGCACTGGTCAAGGACACAATCTGCGAGCACAAAGAAAAAAATGGACAACTGAAGGCGAGCCAGCACGGCTTCTGCAAGGGTAGGTCGTGCCTCACGAACTTACTGTACTTCTTTGAGGGAATAAACAGCCAGATGGACAAGGGGGAAGCCATAGACATCATCTACCTCGACTTCCAAAAAGCCTTCGACAAGGTACCTCACAAAAGGCTGCTTAAGAAGATGTGGAATCACGGGGTGCAAGGGGATATACACAGATGGATCAGACACTGGCTGGCGGGCAGAAAACAGAGGGTTGGAGTAAAAGGGCATTACTCAGACTGGCAATGGGTCACGAGCGGAGTCCCTCAGGGATCGGTGTTGGGACCACTCCTGTTCAATATATTTATCAACGACCTGGAGACGGGGACGAAATGTGAGGTCATTAAATTTGCTGTTGACACCAAACTCTGTAGCAGGGTCAAAACCAAGGAGGATTATGAAGACCTGCAGAGGGACCTGACGAGACTAGAGGAGTGGGCAAAAAAATGGCAAATGAGTTTCAATGTGGACAAATGCAAGGTCATGCATGTAGGGAAAAAGAACCTGATGTTCAGCTATAAAATGGGGGGAATATTGCTAGGGGTGAGTGACCTTGAAAAAGACCTGGGGGTGATGGTGAACGCAACATTGAAGCCATCGGCGCAGTGTGCGACAGCCTCAAAGAAAGCAAACAGAATGCTGGGCATCATCAAAAAGGGTATCACAACCAGGACGAAAGAAGTCATCATGCCACTGTATCGTGCAATGGTGCGCCCGCACCTGGAATACTGTGTCCAGTACTGGTCGCCGTACCTCAAGAAAGACATGGCAGTACTCGAGGGAGTCCAGAGAAGAGCGACAAAACTGATAAGAGGTATGGAAAATTTTTCATACGCTGACAGGTTAAAAATGCTGGGGCTGTTCTCCCTGGAGAAGAGGAGACTTAGAGGGGACATGATAGAAACCTTCAAAATCCTGAAGGGCATAGAGAAAGTGGACAAGGACAGATTCTTCAAACGGTGGGGAACCACAAGCACTAGGGGTCACTCGGAGAAATTGAAAGGGGACAGGTTCAGAACAAATGCTAGGAAGTTCTTTTTTACCCAGAGGGTGGTAGACGCATGGAACGCTCTTCCAGAGGTTGTGATAGGCCAGACCACAGTACAGGGGTTCAAGGAAGGTTTGGATAGGTTCCTAAAGGATAAAGGGATTGAGGGGTACAGATAGAAGCAGAGGTAGGATATAAAAATGGTCAAATCACTTCACAGGTCAAAGGACCTGGTGGGCCACCGCGGGAGCGGACCACTGGGCGGGATAGACCTCTGGTCTGACCCAGTGGAGGCAACTTCTTATGTTCTTATGTTCTTATTTGCTTCCCTACCCCCCACCCCCTTAAGAGTGCAAGTAACAAACTCAGAAAATACAGATTTCCTTAATTGTGAGGTTAGGGATGCTGCACAAGTGAGACCATCACAGTCCTGAGTCCTTTTTCTCTTTTTCCAGTAGACCTAACATTTTCTTTGGTACCCACCTCTTATTGATTTATTCTCAGACTCCTCTTGATCAGTTTTCTCCTTCTCTTGTTTTAACTGGATCAAGCCTAGCTGGCTTGTGGATGAATTTCTATTTTTTTTTAAGTGGCTTAGTAAGCTAGCATTCAAGAAGGCATAGTTTGCTCATTTAACGGGCACTTGTACCTGCTTAATCTTGACAAGCAAAGGTGATGGCCTCTCTGGGCTCTTTGATGGAAAGAAGGTGTGGGTTCTGGCCTGCAAAGCCCTTTTACAGTACCTTCCAATATGGAGATGAGATTCGTCTTGTCCAGTGATGACAAGTCAAACCTCCATTACCTCCACACTGTAATTTTGACTTGACTTTGGATCAGGGACTCCAGAATACTTCTCTTTATAGACACACTTCTGAGTCTTTTGTTATAAATGTAAAGAGAAAAGAAAGAGCGGTGTTACAGTGGGAACAAGATATGTACCACAAGTAGTGCTGCTTATGTAGAGACTGATTATAAAATCATAGCATATAGGTGTATGCATGTTTGTAGTGCATCTTATATAGTTTTTTATGCACAATGGCCAGCAATTGAGGGAGCTTTCCTCCAGGCACATTTTTTCTCAAATCAGTTTATCAGCTGGATGAGGTGAGGTTTTAATTGGGAAAGGCTGGTTGCATGTGATCCCCATGGTTAAGGGTAAAGGGACTTGAAATTGACATTGTATTTCTATTGGTAAATAAGCTGAGAGTTCAATGGCTAGGAGGACAATTATCCTAATCAAAAATAATTCTTTTTTTACTCTGCTATTCCAGCATACTATTAGTATTTGGAAATGCATACGCTAAATACTAACTTTAGTTGAAGATGTTATGTTCAGGTGCAGTTAGATATTTCCCTTTTCAGAGAACTTACAATCTGCTTGTACCAAAAGCAATTGAGGGTTAAGTGGTTTGGCTAAATGTCAGTGGGATTTGAATCCTATTTTCTCTGGATCATAGCCTGCTACTCCTCCACTTCAAAATGTTCTTGCAAATTTGGTTTTACCAACAAAAGGAGGAGTGTCCTTTCCAATTTCTTATTCCAGATTTTGAGCATCTTCCATCTCCCCAGGCTCCATTTTCCTTAAGATTTTTAATGGAGTAAATTATGCAATGTGCTTTAATTGCATGAAGTCTGGTAGAATATTTTTGATGGCTATCTTGATGCTTTTACATGCTTTTTCTCCGATCCTAATATGAAACATAAGCTGTCCTAAACCAAGTGAGATTCTGAGTTGCTATAATACTGCAGCGTGAAAGGTGCTCATATCAAACATTTCAAACCAAGTTGTGGAAACCAGTTGATCTTAAAATTCATAACTTCTGTCCTTGACACTTTTGTTCTTTTAGTATGGTCATTAATTGTGCATTAATTCTAATATTTAGATGTATTGGTTAATTCTAATATTTAGATGTATTGGTCTACTGAAAATCATTCATTCTATGTGTTACAAGATAAAATATAAGACAGTTTTGCACGAAAGCAGACAGAATAATCTAAGATACATTGTAAATGCAGTAATCCTGATGGGGCTGAACCCTGATCTGCTATATATGTGTTCTGCAGTAGCAACCACCAGCAATTAGCACTCTTATGTGTACTAGGGCTCCTCCCAGCAAGATTTATTCTTTGTGGTTAATTCTTGCAAAGTGAGTAGTAGTATGTATTTTTTTAGTCCTTTTAATTTGTCTCTCCCTTACCCCCTCCTCACACCTTAGGAGCAAATCTGCGGAGGATGTTAACTCAGAGGACCTGCAGGCTATGCGTAAAATTCGCTTTGATGAGCTGCAGAAAATAAAATCCCAATTACAAGAACAGGATCATCAATGGCAAGATGTAAGTACTGAAAACAATATGTAATGTGCCTAGGCACATAGGAGGTGATGGATAAGGACTAGTGCTGCATTTTGATTAAAAGTTTTAATTGTGCAACTAAAGGTTGGGGTAGCCAGCAGTCCATTGGTGGTCACATGAGGGGACTCAAGAGGGCACACATTTCCTCTTCTCCATCTTATCCCCACCCTCCCACCCCCAAACACACCAGATATCATCTCTTTGCTGATGGGGATGCCAAAAGCCTCACCAGTCGAAGAACCCAATGCCAAAGCTGCCCCTTCCTCCTTGTACTGCCTCGGGAGCAAGGAAGCCAGCAGAGCTCCTCCAGCCATCGATGTTGGCACTCTCTGAGCATGCTCAGTTCATAAGAATAGCCATTGTGGGTTAGACTGATGGCCCATCTAGTCCAGTATCCTGATTCTAAACAGTGGCCAATCCAGGTCACAAGTTCAAGGCGGTATTTCAAGTTTAAAAATAAACATAGGCCCTCTTTTACTAAGGTGCACTAACCAATTAGCGTGCATGTTGTTAGTCTATGGACTTTTTACATTTGTTTTATTTTTCTTACTTTCATTATATTTTGTAAACCGCTTGGACCAGTAAAATGAGCGAGCGGTATAACAAGCCTAATAAACCATAATCAGTTAGCACACCTTAGTAAAAGGGGGGGGATAATCTAGAAAAAGGTCAAAACAGTGAACAATACATAAAATTCTACATTAAATCATGAGAAATGGGACTCTGATTAAAAAAATAGGAAAGAATATGTCAAGAGATACTTATGGGAGTTGAGGAATAGAAAAGTAAGGAAGGGGAATACAGAGCTTAATATTTTCATTGTTACTTACAGAATGTGCACTTAATTAGAGATATTCCCCAAAACCATCTGGAAATAGGTTTTCAATTTCACCTTAAATCTAGTTAGAGTTCAAATATAACTTTAGGGGGTAAACTGTTCCAAAGACTAGAAGTCAAAAAGAAAAAGGTGGAATTACAGGTATCTTCATAACGTGTATAATTAGGTGAAGGCAGTACCAAGTGATTTGCATCAAGAAATCTAAGTACATAAGATGGGGGTGTATGGAATGACTAAAGAAGCCAAGGTGCAAGTATCTTATGGGTAAGAAGAACTCTGCACCAGACAATATGGTAGAGGCAGCCAGTGGAATTTGATAAACAAGGGAGTGATTAGATGATTTCGCTTAGTGTTGAAAACCATACAAATTACTGAATTTTGTCATGTTTGAAGACGACGTGATTGAAACTGTAGAAGACCAGCATATATAGTACAGTATTACAATAATCTAAATGAGATATTATTTATTTATATATTCATTTAATTTTCTATATCATTCTCTCAGGGGAGCTCAGAATAGTTTATATTAATTTATTCAGGTACTCAAACATTTTTCCCTGTCTGTCCTGGCGGGCTCACAATCTATCTAATGCACCTGGGGCAATGGGGGGATTAAGTGACTTGCCCAGGGTCACAAGGAGCAGTGTGGGTTTGAACTCACAACTTCAGGGTGCTGAGGCTATAGCTTTAACCACTGCACCACACTCTCCCTCTCATTTATGAAGGCATGAACAAGTGTGTGTAATGATGAAAAATCAAGATAATGCTTAATGGAACACAAATGAAGTGGATAAAAGAAACCTGGCAGAATCCCAAAGGAGTAGTAAGATTCCATGTTACTGACCCCAGGGATAAGTAGTGGCTTTCCCCAAATGTATCTTAATAGCAGATTATGCAATTTTCTTTCAGGAACTAGTCCAAACCTTTTAAACACAGATAAGCTAATTGCTGTTTTACATCCTTTGGCAACAAGTTCCAGAGCTGAATTGCTGAATTATTGGCTGAATGAAAAAAAAAAATTATATTGCTTTAAAAGAATTACCTTGTAACTTCATGGAATATCCCCTGGTCCCTGTACTAAGGATGTTGTAGACCTACTATATATCTCTTCACCCCTAGTCATCTCTTTTCCAAGATGAAGGAACCTAACTATTTAAGCCTGTATTCTTGAGAGGATTCCATCATCTTAATCATTCGGTTGCCCTTCTTTGAACCCTTTCTAATTTCGTAGCTTTTTTTTTTCTTTTAATAAGATGACCAGAATTGCACACAATACGGAAGCATTGTAATATTTGTTGTCTTATTTCTCTTTCCCAATAACTCCTAGCATTGTTTGCTTTTTCAGACAACCATACACTGAGCAGATTTCTCTGAACAGCTTCAGTGCTTTTAATGCCCTTATGAAGGTTTAGTTGCCAATACTAAATCCAATTACATTGGTCATCCTCAAGTGTTAGGTAAAATGGGCGATCTGAATGATGAGCCGTCGGGTTGCTAGCAACAGGTCTGCAATTTCAAGTGTTTATAGATTGGACTGAATGGTACTGGTGACTTGTTGATCTTTATTTTTTCAAGATTCTCTTAAATATTCCAATTTTACCATTAAGTTATTGAAGATTTGAAAGTGACATTTTGATCAGGGGAAAACTGAACATTCTTAATTTTGAATGTTGAACTTAACTTTACATTTCTTTATGAGTGGGAGTCAAGCTATAGAGATGGGGGTCATAATTGCAACAATATTTATTGAGGGTATGCTTGTAGGCAGGTAACAAAAACATGGGCTGTGAATGTGGTAAAAGATGGAATGTTGAAGCAAACAAAATGCAGAAAATCCCTAAATTCAATATTTGATTTGCTGATGGTCCCATTAATCCAATCTATGCCGTAACTTCTTCATAGTGATACACACACACTGTACATCACAGTGCAAGAAATAACTTGCTTTGAAGGAACTGTGGTTTCAAAATTCACTAACTTTGACTTGGTGTAAATGAAACTCTGAGAATGTTCTGAGACTTTATGCTGGACAATCTGGGTACCTTACCATATATCGGCTAAGAAAAATGTTTAAAATAGGCTGATATCAAATTACAAAGCCTGTGGAAGACTCTTTAAAATATTTTTTATATTTTCATGATGCACATCCTGTGACTTAGGTAGAAAATGCATTAAGGGGTAATATTAAAAGGAGCCTCCCAGTTTTATGTAGCAGGAGGCATGTAAATGGCCCCTTTAGTGAATACCAACTAGTTAAATATGCATCTTGATTAGATGACATGTACTTTGCTCGTGGGCATGGGCAGAGTTTTTGGGTGAAACACACATTAGGGAACTTTAGCATTGTTACATGTACGTGTTAACATTTGATCACATCTGTTATGCTTTTTTGGCTATTTGTACTAGTATTCTATAAAGAAAAGTAGGCACTCACTTTGCAGAATAAGTTAATAATAGACGCCATAGCTAGAATCTATAGCAGGCATCCTTTGATCATTTTCAGGGTCACTCTGAATTTCGTATGTGTGCATATAAACCTTTTTTTTTTTTTTGTCATAAGCACAGACCAATATTAAAAACTATTTACCTGGCTTGGAATGGCTCCTGGACAGTTAGTGTTGTGGTGCTTAATTAATCTCCTGCTGAATATCACTGGTTAGCGGCTATATTACATGGCATAGTCAAGGGAGTCAGATGAAGCGAGAGGGGGACAGGATGAACATACTACAAGGGGACTGGATAATGAGAAGGAACAAGAGGAGGACAATAGGAACACGACAAAAGGGGAATTCGATAGGAATCTACCACAAAGAGAAGACATAAGAGGCAATACTCAGGAGTTGACAGGTCAGGAAGGGGACAGAATGAAGAATGGAATGCAAGGGAAAATAGCGAGGAAGGGAAAATGCCAGGACTTGAACTGCATGTATACTAATGCAAGGAGCCTGAAGAACAAAATGGGGGAACTAGAAGTCATGGCCAATAACGAGAGACTAGACATCATAGGGATCACGGAAACTTGGTGGAACGAGGAAAACAAATGGGACATAGTACTGCCAGGATACAAACTCTACCGAAAAGACAGGACTTACCAGAAAGGAGGAGGAATAGCACTATACATAAGGGACACCATTCACTCATCCACTCTGGACACAGCAGGAACAAATGCCCAACTGGAGTCATTGTGGGTCAAAGTACCAGGAAGCAACGGATCCGAGATAAAGATGGGACTGTTCTACCGTCCACCTGGGCAAACCGAAGCCGAGGATACAGAAATGATAGCCGAGCTGAGAAGGGAATGCAAAAACCCAAACACCATAGTTATGGGAGATTTCAACTACCCTGGGATAGACTGGTGTCTTGGAAATTCAAAATGTGCAAGGGAAACGGAGTTCCTGGAAGCTGTTCAGGACAGCTTCATGGAACAACTTGTCGAGGCACCAACGAGAGGATCAGCGATTCTGGATCTGATCCTCAATGGGCTGAAAGGACCCGCAAAGGGAGTGGAGGTCGTGGGACCACTAGGAACCAGTGACCACAACATGATTCAGTTCAAAGTGCAAATAGGATTACCTAAGGGAAAGAGAACCAAGGCAACAACGTTTAACTTCAAGAAAGGGAACTATGATGCCATGAGACAAATGGTGAGGAAGAAGCTCAGAAACAGCTCCAAGGAAACATGGACTGTGGAGCAAGCCTGGTCCCTATTCAAGGACACAGTAAACAAGGCGCAAAACCTATATATACCAAGATTTAGGAAAGGATCCAAAAAGAATCAGACGAAGGACCCTGCATGGATAACCAGTGAAGTAAAGAAAGTGATAGGAGACAAGAAAAAATCATTTCGGAAGTGGAAAAAAGACAAAAACGAAGGAAATTGGAGAGAGCACAGGCAGTATCAAAAACAATGTCACCGAGTAGTCAGGAAAGCCAAGAAAGAGTATGAGGAGAGACTGGCCAACGAAGCAAGAAATTTCAAACCATTTTTCCGATATGTGAAAGGGAAACAGCCAGCGAGGGAGGAGGTGGGACCCCTGGATGAGGGTGACCGGAAGGGAGTGGTGAAAGAGGAAAAAGAGGTGGCCGGTAGGCTAAACGAGTTCTTCTCGTCGGTCTTTACAATAGAAGACACATCTAGTGTGCCAGAACCAGAAAAAATCTTCAGGGGAGATCAAGAGGGGAAATTATCATGCATGGAGGTAAGCCTCGAAGACGTTCTCAGGCAGATAGATAGATTAAAAACTGACAAAGCTCCGGGCCCAGACGGGATCCACCCGAGAATACTGAAAGAGCTCAGAGATGAAACAGCAGAGTTACTGCGGCATATTTGCAACCTATCCTTGAGAACAGGGGTAATCCCGGAGGACTGGAAGATAGCGAATGTTACACCGATCTTCAAGAAAGGATCGAGAGGTGACCCGGGAAACTACAGACCGGTGAGCTTAACCTCTGTTCCGGGGAAGATGGCCGAATCACTGATCAGGGAAGGTATCAATGAGCATATAGAAAAAAATAATCTGATGAGATCAAGCCAGCATGGTTTCTGTAAAGGCCGATCATGCCAGACGAATCTACTGCATTTCTTTGAGGGGATAAGTAAACAATTGGACCAAGGTGACCCCGTAGACATCGTATATCTAGATTTCCAAAAAGCCTTCGACAAGGTGCCCCACGAACGCCTACTGAAGAAACTGTGGAGTCACGGGGTGGAAGGGGACGTGCACAGATGGATCAAAAATTGGCTGGCGGACAGGAAGCAGAGGGTAGGAGTAAAGGGGCACTACTCTGACTGGATAGGGGTCACAAGTGGTGTTCCGCAGGGGTCAGTGCTGGGACCACTGTTATTCAATATATTTATTAATGATCTAGAAACGGGGACAAAGTGCGAAGTTATCAAGTTCGCGGATGACACAAAACTCTCCAGAACAGTCAAAACTGTTGAGGAATGCAAAGACCTGCAGAGCGACCTGAACAAACTGAGTGAGTGGGCAAAAAAATGGCAGATGAGCTTCAATGTGGAGAAATGTAAGGTCTTGCACATAGGGAAGGGGAACTCCAGGTACAGCTATACGATGGGAGGGAGGGTACTCGGGGAAGGCAGCCAAGAAAAAGATCTGGGGGTATTGGTGGATAACACAATGAAGCCGGAGGCGCAATGTGCAGCGGCCTCAAAAAAAGCGAGCAGAATGCTGGGCATTATCAAAAAGGGTATCACTACCAGAACGAAGGAAGTTATCCTGCCACTGTATCGAGCAATGGTGCGCCCACATCTGGAATATGCCAATCTATCGGTTTCAATGTCTTCGCTTACGCTGATGACATCCAACTCTTGCACCCTATTGATATCGACAATCCATCAAATATTTCAGAAATTAATGCAAAATTAGAGAAAATTCATACTTGGTTAGACACTAACAGACTCGCCCTAAATATTAATAAATCCAATGTACTACTGTTTCCTTGGAAAGACAATCCTAAACTCAAATTCCCGATCACTATCAAGGATCATCCCTTACAAGAGGTAATAAATATTAAAATATTAGGAGTTATCTTTGACCATAAACTTTCCTTTCATAACCATATTAGCTATGTTATAACATCATCTTTTTTTAGGCTTCGCCAAATTCGATCTGTTGCACAGTTTCTCAATAATAAATCCCTTAACATTCTCATCCACTCACTCATTATCTCAAAGATAGATTACTGTAACGCTTTGTTCAAAGGCATAACCCAAAAGGAAATTAAACGCTTACAGATTATACAAAATACTGCTGTTAAGCTTATTTTCAAAGCAAAAAAATTTGATCACGTAACTCCACTTCTTAAGGAAGCTCATTGGCTTCCTGTTGCTCATAGAATCATCTATAAACTTAGCCTACTTACTTTCAAATCTTTATCTTTTAAAACTCCGGCCTTTATCTATAATCTTCTAATCCCTTACATAACGAATAGGACTCTTAGATCCACTGATCAACATCTGTTAACAATTCCATCTCTTAAAATTATAAATACACGACGTCAATACATTTTCTCTGTTACCGCACCCCAAACCTGGAATTCTTTACCTTACTATTTAAGACAAGAATCTAACCTAGATAAATTTAAAAGTAATCTGAAATCTTTTTTATTTATTGACGCCTTTATAAGTCAACAATAATTTCACCTTAAAATAACTTCAAGATTATGTTCTCTTCCCTGCCTTATGTACTTTCCCTAAATGTTTTACCCATCTTTTTATGAAAATGTAACTTCTATCCCTCCCTTACCATAACTGTTTCGAGTATTGTCAAATAAGTTTTGTTTGTTTTGTCCACACTCTTAATCTGTATTACTTTTAATTTGTAATTTTACTTTGTACATCGCTTTGAATTAATATAAAGCGATTAATCAAATCCAAATAAAACTTGAAACTTGAAACTTGAAACTTGAATACTGCGTCCAATACTGGTCGCCATACCTCAAGAAGGACATGGCAATACTCGAGAGGGTCCAGAGGAGAGCAACGAGGATGATAAAGGGTATGGAGAACCTCTCATATGCCGAACGGTTAGACAGGCTGGGGCTCTTTACCCTGGAAAAGCGGAGACTGAGAGGGGACATGATACAGACTTATAAAATCATGAAAGGCATAGAGAAGGTGGAGAGGGACAGATTCTTTAAACTAGCAGGGGCAACTAAAACAAGAGGTCACTCAGAGAAACTGAGAGGAGACAGATTCAAAACAAATGCAAGAAAGTTCTTCTTCACTCAACGGGTGGTAGACACCTGGAACGCGCTTCCCGGAGAGGTGATAAGCCAGAGTACAATTCTGAGGTTCAAAAAGGGACTGGATGACTTCCTGGAAGCGAAGGGAATAACGGGGTACAGATAGAGGT